>NW_019236343.1:74181-146122 GCF_002742605.1 Olea europaea var. sylvestris
TATGATGAATATAAAAAACAGTTAGAAGAATTAACTGAAAAAATGGAAAATACGAAGATGAATACTAATCCATCATCAAGTCGAAATATAAAAATAGAATTCAGCAGTGACGAAGAATATGATTACCCTTATGGTACTACAATACCTCTTAAAGAAGGTATTAATCAATATAGAAAAACACAGAAAAAATACACTGAAAATATAAGAAAACAATCCATAAAAGAAATAAATCCAATGAAATTCTATAATGAACCAATCCACACAACAGGAGTATGGTTAGATCTAGACTGTGTAAATAAAAATAAAGCTATAGAAACTTGGATGAAAAGTACAGATTTAGCAATACAATTTAATAAATGGGAAACATATACAACTTTCGAATTTATAGAACATACATTCAGAGGAATTGTTTCTGAATGGTGGAGAAAGTTACCAGAATCTATAAAAGGAAGAATAAAGTATGGAGATAATAGAACTGAAGTATTAGATAATAGGAATACTTTAAATGATCAAAATATACAGGAGATATTAAAAAGGTTTGAAAAAATCTTAAGAACAGAATTCTTAGGAGATAGATATGCTTTAATGAAGAAGAAAGAAAACAAGATGAATATAATGAAGGAATGATAGAAATGGAAAATTTAAAGATATGTGATATGTGTGAATTAGAAAGATATACATGTAAATTTGAAGAATTATACTATATATTAAACTAAGAGGATTATCAAGAAAATAAACCTATACTAAAGTCTTATTTTACAAAATTACCATTCCCATGGGGAAATAAGTTATTAAAAGAATATGAGAAATTGCTACCTTTAGGAGGAGGAATGAGTAAAAATTGATAGTTTTGAAAGTAGAATTGAATTTACCAAAAGAATGATAGGCATATGGTGCAGAGAAGCCCTAGAAAGTAAGAAAGCATATAAAATAAGAAAAAACTCTTTGTGTTGTTACAAAGATATTAGCCAAATTGAACAATTTCGATGCCATAAGAAGAAATATAAATCATATAAGAAATTTAAAAAGAAAATTCAAAAACTATAAAAAATTTAAGAAAAGAAATTTTAAACCACACAAAAAATATTTCAAGAAAAGAAATTGGGATAAAAAATTCAAACCGAGAAATATTAAAAAATGTAGATGTTTTATCTGTAATAAAAAAAGACATATTACCCCTCAATGTCCTAAAAAGAAAGATAGACAGAATATAAAACTCTTAGAATTTATGAAAAATTCCAAAATGATAGTGATATAGAACCAATTGAATATTTTGGAGATTTAAGAAGTGAATGCAGTAGCATTTATGAATTAGATACAACCTCATCTGAAAAAGATTCTGAGGAAATAGTATATATGAATCAGGAAATACAACAAGCAGATCTAGAAATAGAAGTAGAAACAACTGAAGAAGTTGAAAACTCGATAGAATGTATAAATCAAGAAATTACCTTTGATATTAAAAAATATAAAAGAATAACCAAGAAAATATTAGACCTACAAAAAAAAATGTATTCCAACAAGGATTCTTAGGAATACTACTAAGAGTAAATAAAATAATTGTAAGTATGAATTATAAAGAAATGTCTATCAATATAGAAGATACTATAGGAAAAGCGAGAATTCCTATAATTACAAAAGAATGGGTAAAACAAAAGTTATCCAAAATTCCGAAAAACGTTAGAAACAAATTAAAATGTATTGAAATAGGAGGAGTCCAAATAATGGTAAAAGGATTCTTTAGGGAAGGTATGAATATAACAATAGAAATATACTGTATGGATAACAGAATCTTATAAGATCCTATAGATACTTTATTAGGAACAGTCGTAGGAAACTTAGTTTATCAAAAGATAATATTTACAGTAAAATCAAATTATGCAATATCACTAATTGATGAAAATATTGATCAAAGTTTCAATCTATACTATAGAATTGGAAACTTGAAAATGTTACGAAGAAGTAAGGCTATTAGTATAAACATAAAATCAATTTTTACTTTTAGTACTAGCCATCATAACAATCTAAGAAAAATAACTAATAATATTATCATACATAAAGATTTTGAGGAATTAGCACAATATATACCTCCTAGGAAATACCAAGAACATGAAGTCACTATATCATAACAGATAATGTTTGATTTCCACAAACAAGCTGGAGAAATTAATTATGAAGGAAAACTAATAAGAAGAAATAGTGTTAGCCTAGAAGGAGATAATCTTATTGCAAGATTCCCCTCTAGACAAGACTCTAAGATAAGTAAACTCAAGAATTTAAGTATTGCTGAACTATCAAGTTCACAATATTACATTAAGACAAGATATGTGAATCAAGAAGGATACAAGAAAAATCTTCTTGTTCTCATAGATACTGGAGCAGATAAAAGTCATGTAAATGCTACATTTGTTAGCCATTTAATAGACTTTGAAATATCAGAACCATATATATTTAAGGATTATCTAGGAAATAATCTTGAAATAAGAAAATATGTAAAATTCCCTCTTATACTTATAGGAGAGGATTAAAAAGAATATAGTAAAGAAATAATTCTATATAAGGATGAATTGTATGGAGTTGATCGTTCACCTATTCCACTTGAAAAATATAGTCCGTATAAAATCTGCCAAGGATATTTAAAAATAATAGTTGATGATAACCCAATCATCATATCGAGAATAGATGAAAATATGAAATTATTGTTATCATGAAAAGAGTAATAAGTACTAATCCCATGAGTCCATATATTGAAATTACACTCAATATAAAAAGTTATTGTAGAATTAAGTTTCATGCTTACTTAGATACAGGAAGTATAATAAGCTTATGCTTACCAAATGTACTACCATCTGAATACTAAAAATATAATTCAAAAAAGATAGTCACCGCTACAACAGCAGGTGGAAATGAGGTAATAGCAAATATGCTACGCAAGTACCTTTTCTAATTTCCTTTAGAGAAGTATTTGTTAATACAATATATATGTCAACCACAATTGGATGTGATATTTTATTAGGACAAAATTTCCTATTAAAATATGCATCATTTACACAATATATTGATAAATATATGTTCACAACTCCTTGTGCACACAAAATATTTACACCAAAAATAAATAAAACTGTTACAATAGCATATAGAGACATAAACCATCAGAGTTCCTCAACCCAGCGTGGTGAATGTTGGAGTACAGAAAAATTTAAACCAGTTACAGTCTTAAAAATGACAACAGAAAATAGGTTAGAACAATTGAAAAAAGAGATTCTAAAACATATTCTGAAAATCCATTAGAAAAATGGAATATAGACAAAGTAAAGGCAAAAATAGAATTAACCAATCCAGATACTATTGTTAGAGTCAAACCCATGAAATATAGTATAGATGATCAAAAGGAATTTAAAGACCAGATAAAAGAATTGCTAGAAGCCAAATTAATTAGGCCTAGTAAAAGTCCACATAGCAGTCCAGCCTTTATGGTTAAAAAACATAGCGAGATAAAAAGAGGAAAAGCCAGGATGGTGATAAATTATAAAAAGCTAAATGAAGTTACCAAATTTGATGAATATTATTTACCAAATAAGGACACCCTTATTAAGCAAGTACAAAATAAAAAGATATTCTCAAAATTTGATTGTAAGTCAGGTTTTTGGCAAATCATGCTTAGAGAAGAAAGTAAACCGTTAACTGCATTTATTACCCACAATCCTTTAGGACAATACGAATGGAATGTAATGCCATTTGGGTTGAAAAATGCACCACAGAATTCCAAAAAAGAATGGATGAGGTAATCAAACCAATTACTCATTTTTGTATTGCATATGTAGATGATTTACTTATTCATTTAAATAATATTGATGAACATATTGAATATCTTGTGAAATTTTGTTATATTATGAAAAAACATGGTATTACACTTTCTCAAAAGAAAGTTGAGATAGCTAAAACAGAAATATAATTTTTAGGATTATTTATAAAAGAAGGAGAATTGCAATTGCAATCTCATTTTGGAGAAAAATTTCAAGAATTTCCTGAAAAAATCAAAGATAAAAAACAATTACAAAACTTCCTTGGTATATTGAATTATGCTGAAGGATTCATTGAAAATTGTGCCAAACTAAAAAATTATTTTCTTCTAAAGTTAAGAAAAAATATAATGTGGTCTTGGGAAAAACAAGATTGTGAAAATATAAGAAAGGTAAAAGAAAAATTAAAGGTATTACCCAAACTTATAATTCCTCAAGAAGAAGATTTCTTTATCCTTAAAACTGATGTTTCAGATAATTACTGGGGAGCAGTATTAAAGGTTAAAAAGAATCATAAAGAATATAAATGTGAAAAGAATTGTTCTTGTCCTGAGATACTTGCAGATTATACATCAGGAACATTCAAAGAAGTTGAAACGAGATATGAGACGAACAGGAAAGAACGCATTGCTGTAAAAAGAGGAGTTCAAAAATATGAAGATTATTTATTACCAAAAAAGTTCTTGATTAGAACTGAAAATACTCAAGTTCAAGCTTTTTTGAAAAATAATGTTGATCCATCTATTACCAATAGATATATTATCAGGATACAAATTTGGTTTTCATATTTCAAATTTAAGATTGAATACATAAAAGGTAAAACTAAGTTTCTTCCTGATTATCTTAGCAAGGATGGAGCTAGAACAATTAAGGACGAAAGTTCAAATACTTGAGATAAAAGCTTCTTATTTGGAAACACAAATTCAAAATATCCAAGATAGCATTCGAGGTAAAAATATAGCCCTTGAGGCAGAAGTAACTTGTACCAAGTCTAGTATTCCTTCGAAGGGATTTGTGAATACTAGCGCTCTCCCCGAGGATAAAGGGAAAGATAAGAAGGTAATAGGAACCCCTTCACAGAAAATACTTAAGCCTATTACTCTGGTAATGAAGATACAAAAATTCCCACTAGGGAAGATATTCAAGATATCAAAAGCAAAGGTAGCTCTTCACAGAGCCAAATTCAATCTAAACTTTCTATTGAAAAAATAGATCCAAAAGATATTGTCAAAATATGCCATGAAGCAAAAATTCCCAGAAAAGATAACCATGCAAAAGTTATGTTCTTTATTGTTATTTTTAATGTTCTATTAGATTGGTATCTGGAGATAGGAAAGTGGATGAAAACTCTCCACTATGTAAAATACAATAAGATAAACTTCTATCCAAGAACACCAGTCAACTGGGTACGAAATTGCTTTGAGATAGGAAATATACTCTGTATATATCCCAGCAAAGATCTCAAAAAAATAGCCCAACTTCCAGTTAACATCAGAAAAGCTGTTAAAAGATATACTGAAATCGTCAAGACAACAAATATATACATCAGATTCCATTCAGCAACTATGGAATGGGATCCCGTTCTTGAATATATGCATCCATCGTTCCATGTTATCGAAATGGAACTTACAAATCAACACTTTTTACCAACCAGTCAAAAAGTTGTTAAAAATGGATATCAAGATATTTTAAATATGATGCCCTATAGAAGAGTAAAAGGGTACAAAGAAATATTTGAATATGTAACTCAGATAATTACTGAAAAACAAAAAAATATGAGTTTATCCATCTGAAGACCATATTATCTACTCCAATGCAAGGATAGCTACAAAGGAAGAAGATATTTGTTATCTCGACCATTTATTATCTGCAATTATCTC
The DNA here is from genome assembly GCF_002742605.1 of Olea europaea var. sylvestris. Lineage (NCBI taxonomy): Eukaryota > Viridiplantae > Streptophyta > Magnoliopsida > Lamiales > Oleaceae > Olea > Olea europaea. The sequence goes on from NW_019236343.1 coordinate 79,865, forward strand.
CAACCAAATATATGGATCAGAAGAGATGGCTAAAGAACTGTGCAAATTACTCTGGAACTACAGTGATCACCATTGTGACTACTACGTAGTTGAAGATATGAGTCAAGCATCTCTCAACAGTGAAAAATTCCTTGCATAATTCTTTGATTCGAAAATGGAAAAGTGATGGCGACAAAAGTGGCCCTTTATCGCTACTTTAATAAAGAAATTTATTAAAGAAAAACTGTGGCTACTAAAAAATAGAAGATAATGCAAAAGTCTCCATAATTGTGACTACTCACCCACCAGTTGTCATAAGTGGAAGACAAATTCAAAGATAAGGCATAAAATTTCAAAAGGAGAGGTCCACCTAGCAAGAAGATAATGGAGAAATCGGTGTAGATAACATTATTGAGTTATCCAACAAAAGGAAGTGGAAAACACCTGTCAAGATAAGATTCTCAAAGGCTTCTATAAAAGAAGGCAAGAAGGAAGATATCTCGAAACAACTTATCTCTGAAACACTCTGAAGAAACACATCTTAGAGATATATCTTTTGTAATCTGTATACACCACTTGTATTCAGAAAAATATTAGATAGCTTGAAGATAGCAAAGCTTGTAATAAGGTAATCACTTATGGGGTTCTAAATTTCATAAGGTGAGTACCAAATGTATGTAAATATAGATTGTCAGCATGTACTATTTCAGTTTATGAATATTAAAGTGAAGTTTGTTATGTTCAACAAAGTTTTCATAAAAGAATTTTGTTAAGTTTCTCATGATTCCTCGACAGTACAGATAGAGATTTTAAAAGATTTTCAAAACATTGATTTTGAATGGATGTTAGCCATGCCAAAGTACTCGTCTTTGATGAATGGTTTAAGGGAAAAATGCAGTTTTCTAACAAAATTGTAGCACCTTGTGTGTGAGTTATCTTTTAAAATTTCGTTCCAAGTAAGAACTTGATTCTGAAAAGAGTTTGGATAGAGGTGAAAACAGAAACTCTGAATACTATGAGATAGCGTCTGTAGTAACACGGCTAGTTCTCTAGAATGAAAAATGCAACCTTAATTGAAAAGCCTTTTGCGGAAGCAGTTGTGGACCCAAATGATTTCAAAAAAAAAAAAACATTTTAAATCTTTAGTTGATTCAGAAGATTGATTAAGTACATGCCAAGCAACTATAAGAGCATACTGGAGGGAAAACCTGTTTATTTCTATTTGATTACTGTAATTTATTTACTCGCTTTTATATACTTATGCTTTGATTATTTTGATGAACAATTCACAAGCATCCACATCCACTTCTAATGATCTTAGATTATACTTAGATGAGAAAGATATTTCATTTTTATTTAATTAGCTGAAAAGTATGAAGATATATTTCCTGTTGGCAAAAAAAAAATTGAAGAAATATATCAAGATATTGATTATTATTGTAAGAATAATATAAGATTTGATTCTGTAAAAATTACACCCTGTTTGGCCCCCATTACGGGGAAAATTTAATGTATAGAATAGTGTTTTTTGAAAAATGAGTGGTTGAAAAAGAAAGAAAAATTTTCGATTTACGTGTAATATTATTTTATGGAAGATTGTGTGGTTGAAAATAGGAGAGAGAAAAATAGAATGTAATGTAATGTAATGTAATTTTTCTCAAACAAGGGCTTAGTAGAGAAATAAGAAAGATAGAAGATATTATAACTAAACATAAAGATATACAAGAAGAAATCTCAGAATGATTAGTTCGAGGATATATAACTAAGGAAGATCAGCCTAAGATCTTTAAAGAATTATCAAGATACAAAAAATATTTAAAGGTGTTTTAAAGATTAAAAAACATAGATATAAGTCCTGATTAATAAGTTCCGAAAGATACAAGATACATCTTGCAAATAATAAAAGTAAGAGTAAAATAATATTTCCAATAGAAAAGGACATCATTCAAATGCTTAACCTCACTAGTCATGTAATAAGATAAGCCGTCGATAAGAGGCACATCCCGCGATTAACTGGACTGTGTGAAGAGGGACCGGATCACAGACTCAAGGATTAGTACACCTTGTAAAAAAAAAAAAGATAAGCCGTCGAAAAACTGTGATAATATTCAACAACAATCAAATTCATATAGAATATGTAAAATAAGTACAGCCTGACTTGCTCCTCAAAAAAATTATTCATTGGAGGCCGCCTTTTCTCAATAGGTCGTGAACAATAATAATAAGGTAAAATATAGAAAATCCGTAATAGAGGAAGTAAATGTGAACTCAGCTTGTAATTGGCTCACGACTTGAAGGCTCAGGCTCAAAAGAATGATGAAGAAGCTACAAACTCTTCCCCTCTCCCTCGTCCCGTCTCCCTCGGCTCTAGTCATAATCCACTTGCATAAAATATTGTAATTTGTGAACATCGTGGAAAATAGAATCAATAATCCAGTAATTTAGAAGATTGCCCCCATTGTTTGTAAATAGGCTATTCTACCCAATTTCCACAAAAGGATAAAAATCTTGAGGTTTTCTTTCGATTTTGGCCTTATTTTCTGGGCTTTAAGAGTATTTGAATTTTTGGAGGGTTCTTTAGTACTGTAATGGGGATCTGCTTGAGCAACCAAATCAAGGATGAGAGCCCTGTTCATACTGGTACAGTTATTTTCTGAATTTCTCAATCCATTTAGCAAGCAATAGACTGGAATGCCTTGCTCTTTATTATTGTTTTAGTTTTCCGATTATGGAAAGCTCACTTCTGTTTAATCTTGTAGCTTCCTTTTCAAAAGAAGAATTTGCGACATATGAATCCGTTTGTGTAACTAAGTTATTTATATGATCTCTTGTTCATTTATATCCTGTTAATTAGGTCATGTATCCCCTCCACCATATTTTTCTGCTTTGTGCTATAGTTGCTAATATTTTAGTATAGATGGAATTTGGAATGTATGGGCTGCAAGTGAAATTTTAAATTCATATCCTCTGTTATGATGAATCAAGAGTAATCGGTCTTTAATTTCCTATTGAACCTGCCAAGAAAGAAAATATCTACATTTATCCACACGATTTGTGCTTGAATTTTAGGTATTCTTAGAAATGTAATATGTGTTTTTTTCATCACTCTATCCATTACGTTGGAGATGAAAAGTGCTGATTTTGAATTTGTGATCTATAATGTTATTGCAATTAAAATATTTGATTTAACTGGAAAATATATGTAGGTATTATTTCTTCTAAAAATGTCAGTGGAAATGGGACCGAGCTAAGTAATCCGAGCAGCAAGGACTCATCTACTTCTATTCCCCCGACTCCTCGGAGTGAGAGTGAGATCTTGCTGTCCAACAACTTGAAAAGTTTCGCATTCAGCAACCATATCATAAGTGCATCCATTCCTTTGCCTACCTGCTCAGGTCACTTAATGTTTTTTTCCTTTCTAGTTACAAATAATTTTAAACTTTAAAAAGAGGAAAATTTTCAAGAAAATAAACAAAAAATGTTGAGTAAACTTGACCACTATCTGAGAGTGTAGCATCTGAAAAAAACTCAACGTTCACAAGAACGCTAATGCCAACAACTAATCAAAATTACTTTCAACTTCAATTAATTAGCTGAGTTAATCTTTGATTAAGAAAGTAATATACCCCACTCTAATTGTCTGTGTAGAGAAGTCAATTTGTGCTTGAATTTTAGTTATTCTTAAGAAATATGTGTTTGGTTTTAACACTCTATCGATTTCTTTTGCAATGAAAAGTGCTGATTTTGACTTTGCGATATATAATTTTGATTGCAATAAAATTGTTCTAACTGGAAAATATATGTAGGTGTCATTTCTTCTAGAAATGTCAGTGGAAATGGGACCGAGCTAAGTAATCCAAGCAACAAGGCATCATTTGCTTCTATTCCCCTGATTCCTCGGAGTGAGGGTGAGATCTTGCAATCCTCCAACTTGAAAAGCTTCACATTCAGCTATCATATAATAAGTGCATCCATTGCTTTGCCTACCTCCTGAAGTCACTTATTCAATGTTAATTTTCTTTCTAGTTGTATATAGTTTCAAATTATTATGTGAAAAGCTTTCAAGAAACAGCAAGATTGTTACAAGTTATTAAATGCTGAGTTAGAATATTTCTATATCTGAATCCGGTAAAACCATATAAGACTTGACTACTGTCTAAAAATGTAGTACCTGAGAAAGACTAAACGTTCACAAGAACACAAAAGCCAACAACTAAACGGGATTACTTTCAACTTCAATTACTTACCTGATTTAATCTTGATTAAGAAAGTAATGTTACCTATTCAAATCGTCTATGTAGTGAAGACGATTTTGAAAAGCAAGTCAAGCTCTTGTAGTCCACAAAAAGGTCCAAAAAGTGGTTTCTTTTCATATGACCCTGCAAAGAAGAAGAACAAGAAGAGTAGCTAAATAATTCATTTCTCACTTTTTTTCATCCCAATTTAATTTCTCTCGTAATTTTCATTGCTACACTGAAAAGTCCTGTAAGAAAATCACCTGTTCATCTCCAAGCTTGCTGTTTTGTGGGGAGGTACAGACAATATGGTGGGTTGCTGAGAACTAAATTTTTAGAGTTAAAAATCAAGAATATTAAGAGGACTTACTTTAGATCTGGGATCACGAGACTTGTGGGGCTGGTATTGCAGTTCATTTTATATGGACACTTAATTTAGCACCTTGTTAGTTCTTTATGTTTGCATACTGAAAAACAAAAATGGAAACAAAAAATAAAAAAATCTCGAGGGTTTCTTTGGATTTTTGGCCGTGTTTCATTGGGCTGTAAGAGTATTTGAGTTTTTGGAGGGTTCTTTACTACTGTAAAAGGGATTTGCTTGAGCAACCAAATCAGGGCTGAAAGCCCTACTTATTTTGTTACATTTATTTTCTGAATTTTGTCAATTCATTTAGCAATAGACTAGAATGCCTTGCTCTTTATTATTGTTTCAGTTCTTCGATTATGGGAAAGCTCACCTGTTTATAATATTGTGGCTTCGTTATCAGAAGTAGAATTTGTGACATATGAACCTGTTTGTGTTCCTTAATTGTTTATATGATTTCTTGTTCATTTATACCCTCTTAATTAGGACATGTATCCCCTCCACCATGTGTTTCTGCACTGTGCTATAATTGCTTATTTTTTAGTAGAGATGGAAATATGGGCTGCAAGTGAAATTTCAATTCACATCCTTTGCATTTGCTGAGTTAAGGATAATCGGTCTTTAATTTCCTGTTGAACCTGCCAAGAAAAAACAATGAGATAGGTATTTCAGACTAGAGATCCTGCTTGGTTGATTTTCTCATCAATGGTTTTTTATTTGGGGGAAGCCTTCTATATATTTTCCATTGTATATTTTACTGAAAAAAGAAATATCTACCATTTATATGCATGATTTGTGCTTGAATTTTAGTTATTCTTAAGAAATGTAATATGTGTTAGGTTCTCTATCAGTTACGTTGGAAATTAAAAGTGCTGATTGAATTTTTGATATACAATTTACTACAATCAAAATATTTTATCTAACTGGAAAATATATATAGGTGATATTTCTTCTAAAAATATCAGGGAAAACGGGACCGAGCTAAGTAATCCAAGCAGCAAGGACTCATCTGCTTCTATACCCCAGACTTCTCGAAGTGAGGGTGAGATATTGCAGTCTTCCAACTTGAAAAGCTTCACATTCAGCAATCATATCATAAGTGCATCCATTTCCTTTGCCTTCCTCCTCAATTCACTTATTCAATGGTTATTTTCTTTCTAATTACAAATAACTTTAAATATAAAATGTGCAAAGTTTTCAAGAAAATAAGCAAGATTATTGAAACAACTTATTAAATGTTGAGTTAGATTATTTATATTTTTGAATCCGATAAAACTGTATAAACTTGACTACTAATCTGGGAATGTAGCATCTAACAAAGACTCAACATTCACAAGAACACAAAAGCCAACAACTAAGCAGAATAACTTTCAACTTCAATTAATTAGTTGAGTTAATGTTGATTAAGAAAGTAATATACCCCACTTAAATTGGAGACAATATGGAAAAGAAAGTCAATCTCCTGTAGTTCACAAAGAGGTCCAACAAGTGGTCTCATTCCCTGCAAAGAAGAAGAACAAGAAGAGTAGCTAAACAATCCATTTCTCACCTCTTTTCATCCCAACTTATAATTTCTCTCAGAATTTTCTTTGCTCAATGGAAAAACCTTATAGGAAAACCACCTATTTATCTTCAAGCTTGCTATTTTCTGGGGAAGTGCAGTGTGTGGGCCGTTGTGACTAATTTTGAGAGTGACAACTCTAGAATTCTTAGAGAATTTATATTAGATTCGTGGTCACAAGACTTATGGGGGTGGTATTGTGGTTCATTTCATATATACACTTAAGTTAGCAACTTGCTTGTTCTTTATGCTTGCATACTGTAATATAAAATTTAAAAATAAATATCTTGAGGTTTCCTTTGGATTTTTGGCTTTCTTTTCTTCGGTTATAAGAGTGTTCGAGTTTTTATAAGTACTATAAAATGGATTTGCTTGAGCAACCAAATCAAGGCTGTGTGCCCTTTATTAGAGGAAGTTTATTATTTATAGCTAATTAGTTACTAGTTTCCTTGTAAATAATAGCTAGTTTCCTTATATTCTTAATTAGCATTGTACTATAGAGGAAAAGTAATACACACAAAACGGATCATTCTGCAAAAAGTGATATGGTATCAAAGTCCTAAATTGTCTTCTTAGTGCATGCTCGATTCTCCGTCGTTCGTAGCCTTCGTGTTTCCAACGGCATCATCTGTGGTCGAAAAATCAATCTATGGCCAGTTCTTCGTTTCAGACGTCATCTGTGGTCGGTGGCGTCAATTATAGCCAAATCTCCATTCGGTGGCATCAGCATCACCTTTGGATTTAGGCACGTGGGTTTTTGATTTTCAACGCCCGCGGTTTGTATTTTCACTTCCCATTGTTGGTGAGTCTCTTCCTTTCTGTTCCCATCATCCGACTGTACTGCAATTATCGAGTTCTTCAAGCAGCCGACTATTTATTTCATTCGTCGACATTTGAGCTATGTCTTTCAGTCGATTATGGTTTGGGCTGTTGTGTTGGGTGTTAAGCTGTTAAATTAATTGGATGATTGTTGGGCTTTATTATGCTCGATTTTTCTGAAATATAGGATACATGGACATGGCTAAAAAAAAGTCCAAATTTCGAACACCAGTAGTGGGTACGTCTTTCAAAATTTAATTTTTTACTAATTCAAGATGTCATTTTGAATAAACCAAAATCAATTATTCACAAATAATGAAATATTGAATAAGGAGTTAAGATGAATAAATAGAATTTTGGATTTAGTTTTCAGTTATGGACATTACTAAATGTTATATAAAATATCATATAATGGATTTGATTGCAATTTGGAATTAGTGGAGATCTCAATAGCACTATATGGAACTCATTTTCATTTTATACAAACAAAACCCTAAACCACTGATACAGAGAAGGAAAGAAGACAAAGAAGAAAATGGAAAGAGAAAAGAAAGAAGAAGAAAAAAGAAAGGAAAACTTAGCGCTACTATCTTTTCTCCACCCTCTTGGTGGCAACGCTAGGTGTATAGAGAGCGAAAATAGGAAAGAAGAAAAAGAAAGAAGAAGAAACAAAAACGACGAAGTGTTCAATTGAAACTTGGAGGATCCGACACATATTTCATACCCATAATCATGTCGTGTCTGACACGAATACTCTAACTATTTCAAAGAATCCGAGCATCAAAGGTTAGGCTTGGGTTCTTGTTGGAGTGTTGATTGGTTGGTTATTTGTTGGTGGGCTTGCAGTATTCTGTTGGGTTGGGTTAATTTTGTTGAGTTTAGTTATTTGTTGGTTGGGCTTGGAGTATTCTATTGAGCCGAGATAATTTTTTATGAGTAGAATTATTTATTTGGATTGTGATTAATTTATTTTTGCAGACCTTGACAAGATTTCATCATGTCAATTGAGAAGGCTGACTCTGTATTTGTTTTACCTATGGATGGGATCATCGAATTGACGAGCCATGCTGTTATCGTGGCATTCTCCGATTTCCATTTTTGGAGCAGTCTCTGTCGGTTTCCTGGTTTCACCGGTGAGATAACCCAATTTTCCTTTGCCTTCAACTATTAGTTTGATCGATTGGGCCCACTCTCGAAAATTCCTTCCGTTCAATTTTTCGACAGTGAGTTGAAAGGAAGAATTTTCAAGGTTATTGGAGCCCATGGAAGAGACTGCCTCCGTCTCGGTTTGGAACACTTTTCCAGTCGATTCTTTGCTGTTTTCTGTCATGGAGTGCTAGGATAATTGACGCCTAGCTCTGATACCATGTAGAAGCTGACGAATCACCCAATAATTTTTGTGTGTCTTATTTTTATTTCATCCCTAACATATTTATCCAACCACATACACATAAATATGGAAATACAATTTCCTAATCTAAGGAAAGCAAATATCTTTACCTATCTAAGGAAATAACTATATAAAGTACATCAATCATGCTAAATTAATTACTAATTAACCGGTTTTCTACAAGAGGACTAACGGTATTGGTCATGTGATTAAAGGCTCCTGAGTCAAAGAACCATGACTTAGAAGATGCTGTAAGACCTGAGAGTCCAAAAGCAGAGAAGTCAGAATTGATCATTTGTTGTACCATTTCAGGGGTGAGGGTAGATGCAGAAGCAGGATTAGGAACAACGTGTGAGGCAGTAGGCAATGTTGTAGAGCCAGAGACACTAGTGGAGGCATGATAGATAGCGGTATGCTTCTTTTCAGGTCGAATAGGACAAACAAAGATGTGATGGCCTGGCTTCTTGCAGTAATGACATGTTTCTTAGGACAATCCTAAGCAATGTGACCAAAACCTCTGCAGTTGTGGCACTGGACAGCTCACATGTCTCAACCTTTATTCCTCCCTTGTGCTACATAAGCCACAGTAACAGGACCACTAATAGTATCCCTATGTTCCATGGTAGCCTGGGTAACTATACGTTGCTCCTCACGAAGAAGTTCACCCAAACAAGTATTCAGATATGGTACAAGATGACAATTCATCATATTAGATCGTGCAGCCTCAAAATCGAGATGTAACTTCATAAAGAATTGATCCCTCTTGCTTGTCCCATGCACTGTTTGAACAGCAAATAGAGCTACAGCGAAAACATTTGCATAAACAATATCTAAATATTCAGCCCAAAGATTTTGAAAACCTAAAAAATATTCTTCAATTGATAAGACTTTCCTGTGTAAAATTAGCCATCTCATACTCCAATTGAAAACGTCGAGCTGTATTGTCCTGTTTGTACACCTTACTAAGATAAGCCCACATATCAACAGCAATTTTGTAAGGCCTCAGATTGAGTATGAGGTGAGACTCAACTGAACTAAGGATCCAGGTCACGATCCGAGCATCCTTGATTTCCCACTTCAACAAAGCTTCGACATCTTTTGGAACGGGATCACTTCTATCAAGATGACCCCATAACTCTTTTCTTTTGAAAAATAATTGAAATTGGATCTCCCAAGCCGAGTAATTTTTCCCATTAAAACAAATCAGGAATGAGTGTAACTTGTTAGATGACATGATGGAATAAAATATTTAACCCAATAAAGAGACCTACACCACAAATCACACTACAAACCGCAAAGCCCAGCAATGGAACAAAAAATTAACTAAGAGGTGGCCCAAAATTAAATAACTAAGCAGAGGCCCAAATGATTAAATCACTAACCAAAGACAGAGAAGCTACCGACCGAAGGCCACAATACACACCCAAGAACCAAAGATCGAACGTCCAAACTGCTGAACCGGAGAAGACGGTATGTATCCAGCAATCGAAGGTAGAACCAGACCAAGATTTCGAAAGAGACCACTCACCGGAATTGAAAAGCTGTAGAAGAAGACCGAAAATCAAACCGGAGCTGGAAAGACATCGAAGAAGGGCCGAGAATCACACATCCAACACACGGAACAGCCCTAACGCCAAAAGAGGAATGTCAGAAGTTGGAGCCCTTGCTTCGATACCATGTCAAAAAGGCCAAATAATTGAGAGAATTTCTGTAGAAACGTGTTCTTCCATTGTTGCCTCTATTGTAAATATACAAGGAAAATAAATAAACATAATTCCTAAAAATCAGCTTTCTTCCCAAATATAAATATAACTGTGTACGGTAATAGTAAAAACTGCTCTTTATTTGCATTTCATTTTTAGTTATTAGTTGAAGGGATAGGTGATCTGTGGGGACACATTAATGGAAGTCTTCCATACCCTGATCAAGAGAAAGACAAGGAAAAGTATTTTGCGTGGAAGATCAAGGATTCTCTGGTTATGGCATGGATCATTGAATCTGTTGATGCCTAAATTGTTCTTAATCTCAGATCTTACAAGTCGGCTCATTTTATGTGGTAGTACTTAAAAAATGGTTTACACTCAAAGCAACAATACTCGGCGACTTCAGTTGGAGTTTGAACTAGCAAATTTTTCTCAAGACTCTCGCTCCATTGAAGAATATTATTTCAGGTTTTTTGCCTTTTGGAGTGAATACACTGACATTATGTATGCTTTGGTTTCACTTGACAGTTTAGAGTCTCTCCAAGCTGTGGATGAAGTCACCAAGAGGGAACAACTTCTCATGAATTTGTGAACAGAATTTGAATCTATCAAGTCCTGTCTAATGAATTGCAAATCTATTCCAATGCTGGATAGCTGTTTGGGTGAGCTTATGAGGGAAGAATAGCGTCTTATCACTCTTACCTCTTTGGAATAGTAGCAAAATCAAGTGCACGTTGCTTATTTGGCTCAAGGAAAAATTTAAATATCGAGTTTATGTTGCTTATGTGGCTCACGGAAAAATTTAAATATCAGAATATGACTGGTGTGCAACATTGTAGCTATGAGGGATTTGGTCTCATGGCTCTTCAATGTCCCATAAAAGCTTGCAACTATTGCAAAAAACTTGGACATGTCATTAAGGAGTATCCTATTCGTCCTCCACGTAAATCAGGAGCAAGTTATGTTGCCACTTTCGCCCATGGTTTTGCATCGCCTCCTACTCCTGCTCAAATTTTGGTCTCTCCCATTCTCACTCAAAACTCCATCACCCCTAAGATGATTCGACAAATGGGTATATTTGCTTAGATATCTCGCGCAAACCATCAACTGCTCCTTCTTCTTGGCTGTTACACTCGGGTGCCTCTAATCATATTACAAGGAGTTGAGAGAATGATTATTTGAATGATTAAATAAATCTAAAAATGATCCTCTTTAAATAGAAGAGAATTACAACAATTATGGGCAATTTAATCCCAACAAATCAGTAACTAATCCTATAGAATTATGGATTTGAATTTAACATAAATACAACATGATTCTACAATTAGTAAATAATTTTAAACCAGTAATATACAATATATTTCAACACTCGCCTCAATCTGGTGAATAAATATTAATCATTCCCAGCTTGATTGTGGAATCTTCAAAACTTGGTCTTAGTAATCCTTTACTAAAGATATCAGCAACCTGTTGAGATGTTGGGACATAGATCATGCAAGTGACTCCTCCTTCATGCTTGGTACATCATGATGAATTAAATTATGTGCAATACTTACTGTAGCTTGGTTCCACCTAACACTTTTAACTCTCTTAGAAGCCGATTGATCTATATTAGCTCACATGTTCCTTGAGCTAATGCTTGAGCTAATGCACGGAATTCAGCTTCAACACTACTTGAAGCTACTATGTTTTGTTTCTTACTCCTTCAAGTCACCAAATTTCCCTAAACCATAGAGTGCAATAACCTAATGTTGATTTGCGATCTTCAATTGAACCTTCCCAATCTGCATCTGTGAATGCTTTACATTGCTCATTTTTCCCAAAAAGTAAACCTTTCCTACGTGTCATTCTCAAGTACCTCAAGTCCTGTAAACCACTTCAAGATGAACATCAAATGGAGAGTGCATGAATTGACTAACAGCACTCAGCAAATGCAATATCAAGCATAGTGTGATAGATAGATTAGTTTTCCCACTAATCTTTGTTACCGAGCTCGATCAACTAGATCTCCCACATCTTCATTTTTTTCTTTCCATTTACATCGATGGGCGTCTCTGCAGGCTTGCTTCCCAACATTCTTGTTTCTTTGAGAAGATCTAACATATATTTCCATTGAGAGATGGAAATTCCTCGTTTTGTTCGGGCTACATCCATACCTAGAAAGTATCTTATTTGTCCTAGGTTTTTTACTTCAAATTTCTTTGCAAGAAACTTCTTCAATCTCTCTTGTTCTTGATAACCATCTCCTGTTAGAATGATGTCATCAACATAGACGATTAAAATTTCAATCCGAAGTATGTTTGTAAAAGAGATTGTGATCTGATTGTCCCTGAGTGTATCCATTACTTTTAATTAACTTTGTGAATTGCTCAAACCAAGGTCTTGGTAGTCGTTTCAAACCATAAAGGGACTTCTTCAACCTAGATGTTATATTTTTTCCATAACCTTCTTCAAAACCCAGTGGTAGGTCCATAAATACCTCTTCCTCTAAGACTCCATTGAGGAAGGCATTTTTTACATCCATATGATGAAGAGGCCTGTCAAGATTAACTGCAAGAGATAGAAAAACTTTGATTGAGTTGAGCTTTGCCACTGGTGCAAAAGTTTCGGTATAGTCTACTCCATGAGTCTAAGTAAACCCTTTTGCAACCAGCCTTGACTTATGTCTTTCAACTGTCCCATCTGAATTGTATTTGATGGTAAAGACCCCGCAGGACCCTTTGCTTTTGGTAATTCCACCACTTCCAAAGTTCCATTTTTTTTTTTTTAGGCCTGCATTTCTTCAAGGACTGCTTTTTTTTTTTCCTACTCAGGTACCTCGAGAGCTTCATGAATATCTCTTGGCAACTTGATAGCTGATATTTTTTCTGTGAGGGCTCGAAAACTCGAGGACAGATGACCATAAGATATAAAGTTTGCTAAAGGATGTTGAGTGCATGTTCTAGTACCTTTCCAAAGAGCAATAGGCGAGTCCAAGTCATGTGTCTCTACATCAAATGACTGAGTGTTTACCTCTGGTTCAGATTCTTGATAGTGATCTTGGGGTGCAATGGCCTGTACATTATGAGGTATAGTTGCTCTTCGAGTGTAAACACGCAACTCATATTTCTTTTGCTCAAGTGAATCTCTCCTTATTTCCAAATTATTAGGTTGAGGTCTAATAGGACTAGGTACAGATTGAATGGGAAGTGGTTGATTGGATTCGGCAGAATCGACAGGCTGGATAGGTATAGGAAGTATCAAATTTGGCTCCGTGAAACTTGACTTAGTGAACTCGGTGGATTGTAAATTAGAAGGTAGTGAAGTTGTCATATCCCAAAGTTGCTCTTTATTCGTATTCTCCCCTGAAGGGCAGGTTTGGGATAGTAGGATTGGTCCTCAAAGAATGTTACATCAAAAGACACATATTTTTTTTTTTTTTTTTTTCATCCCAACTTATAATTTCTCTCAGAATTTTCTTTGCTCAATGGAAAAACCTTATAGGAAAACCACCTATTTATCTTCAAGCTTGCTATTTTCTGGGGAAGTGCAGTGTGTGGGCCGTTGTGACTAATTTTGAGAGTGACAACTCTAGAATTCTTAGAGAATTTATATTAGATTCGTGGTCACAAGACTTATGGGGGTGGTATTGTGGTTCATTTCATATATACACTTAAGTTAGCAACTTGCTTGTTCTTTATGCTTGCATACTGTAATATAAAATTTAAAAATAAATATCTTGAGGTTTCCTTTGGATTTTTGGCTTTCTTTTCTTCGGTTATAAGAGTGTTCGAGTTTTTATAAGTATTATAAAATGGATTTGCTTGAGCAACCAAATCAAGGCTGTGTGCCCTTTATTAGAGGAAGTTTATTATTTATAGCTAATTAGTTACTAGTTTCCTTGTAAATAATAGCTAGTTTCCTTATATTCTTAATTAGCATTGTACTATAGAGGAAAAGTAATACACACAAAACGGATCATTCTGCAAAAAGTGATATGGTATCAAAGTCCTAAATTGTCTTCTTAGTGCATGCTCGATTCTCCGTCGTTCGTAGCCTTCGTGTTTCCAACGGCATCATCTGTGGTCGAAAAATCAATCTATGGCCAGTTCTTCGTTTCAGACGTCATCTGTGGTCGGTGGCGTCAATTATAGCCAAATCTCCATTCGGTGGCATCAGCATCACCTTTGGATTTAGGCACGTGGGTTTTTGATTTTCAACGCCCGCGGTTTGTATTTTCACTTCCCATTGTTGGTGAGTCTCTTCCTTTCTGTTCCCATCATCCGACTGTACTGCAATTATCGAGTTCTTCAAGCAGCCGACTATTTATTTCATTCGTCGACATTTGAGCTATGTCTTTCAGTCGATTATGGTTTGGGCTGTTGTGTTGGGTGTTAAGCTGTTAAATTAATTGGATGATTGTTGGGCTTTATTATGCTCGATTTTTCTGAAATATAGGATACATGGACATGGCTAAAAAAAAGTCCAAATTTCGAACACCAGTAGTGGGTACGTCTTTCAAAATTTAATTTTTTACTAATTCAAGATGTCATTTTGAATAAACCAAAATCAATTATTCACAAATAATGAAATATTGAATAAGGAGTTAAGATGAATAAATAGAATTTTGGATTTAGTTTTCAGTTATGGACATTACTAAATGTTATATAAAATATCATATAATGGATTTGATTGCAATTTGGAATTAGTGGAGATCTCAATAGCACTATATGGAACTCATTTTCATTTTATACAAACAAAACCCTAAACCACTGATACAGAGAAGGAAAGAAGACAAAGAAGAAAATGGAAAGAGAAAAGAAAGAAGAAGAAAAAAGAAAGGAAAACTTAGCGCTACTATCTTTTCTCCACCCTCTTGGTGGCAACGCTAGGTGTATAGAGAGCGAAAATAGGAAAGAAGAAAAAGAAAGAAGAAGAAACAAAAACGACGAAGTGTTCAATTGAAACTTGGAGGATCCGACACATATTTCATACCCATAATCATGTCGTGTCTGACACGAATACTCTAACTATTTCAAAGAATCCGAGCATCAAAGGTTAGGCTTGGGTTCTTGTTGGAGTGTTGATTGGTTGGTTATTTGTTGGTGGGCTTGCAGTATTCTGTTGGGTTGGGTTAATTTTGTTGAGTTTAGTTATTTGTTGGTTGGGCTTGGAGTATTCTATTGAGCCGAGATAATTTTTTATGAGTAGAATTATTTATTTGGATTGTGATTAATTTATTTTTGCAGACCTTGACAAGATTTCATCATGTCAATTGAGAAGGCTGACTCTGTATTTGTTTTACCTATGGATGGGATCATCGAATTGACGAGCCATGCTGTTATCGTGGCATTCTCCGATTTCCATTTTTGGAGCAGTCTCTGTCGGTTTCCTGGTTTCACCGGTGAGATAACCCAATTTTCCTTTGCCTTCAACTATTAGTTTGATCGATTGGGCCCACTCTCGAAAATTCCTTCCGTTCAATTTTTCGACAGTGAGTTGAAAGGAAGAATTTTCAAGGTTATTGGAGCCCATGGAAGAGACTGCCTCCGTCTCGGTTTGGAACACTTTTCCAGTCGATTCTTTGCTGTTTTCTGTCATGGAGTGCTAGGATAATTGACGCCTAGCTCTGATACCATGTAGAAGCTGACGAATCACCCAATAATTTTTGTGTGTCTTATTTTTATTTCATCCCTAACATATTTATCCAACCACATACACATAAATATGGAAATACAATTTCCTAATCTAAGGAAAGCAAATATCTTTACCTATCTAAGGAAATAACTATATAAAGTACATCAATCATGCTAAATTAATTACTAATTAACCGGTTTTCTACAAGAGGACTAACGGTATTGGTCATGTGATTAAAGGCTCCTGAGTCAAAGAACCATGACTTAGAAGATGCTGTAAGACCTGAGAGTCCAAAAGCAGAGAAGTCAGAATTGATCATTTGTTGTACCATTTCAGGGGTGAGGGTAGATGCAGAAGCAGGATTAGGAACAACGTGTGAGGCAGTAGGCAATGTTGTAGAGCCAGAGACACTAGTGGAGGCATGATAGATAGCGGTATGCTTCTTTTCAGGTCGAATAGGACAAACAAAGATGTGATGGCCTGGCTTCTTGCAGTAATGACATGTTTCTTAGGACAATCCTAAGCAATGTGACCAAAACCTCTGCAGTTGTGGCACTGGACAGCTCACATGTCTCAACCTTTATTCCTCCCTTGTGCTACATAAGCCACAGTAACAGGACCACTAATAGTATCCCTATGTTCCATGGTAGCCTGGGTAACTATACGTTGCTCCTCACGAAGAAGTTCACCCAAACAAGTATTCAGATATGGTACAAGATGACAATTCATCATATTAGATCGTGCAGCCTCAAAATCGAGATGTAACTTCATAAAGAATTGATCCCTCTTGCTTGTCCCATGCACTGTTTGAACAGCAAATAGAGCTACAGCGAAAACATTTGCATAAACAATATCTAAATATTCAGCCCAAAGATTTTGAAAACCTAAAAAATATTCTTCAATTGATAAGACTTTCCTGTGTAAAATTAGCCATCTCATACTCCAATTGAAAACGTCGAGCTGTATTGTCCTGTTTGTACACCTTACTAAGATAAGCCCACATATCAACAGCAATTTTGTAAGGCCTCAGATTGAGTATGAGGTGAGACTCAACTGAACTAAGGATCCAGGTCACGATCCGAGCATCCTTGATTTCCCACTTCAACAAAGCTTCGACATCTTTTGGAACGGGATCACTTCTATCAAGATGACCCCATAACTCTTTTCTTTTGAAAAATAATTGAAATTGGATCTCCCAAGCCGAGTAATTTTTCCCATTAAAACAAATCAGGAATGAGTGTAACTTGTTAGATGACATGATGGAATAAAATATTTAACCCAATAAAGAGACCTACACCACAAATCACACTACAAACCGCAAAGCCCAGCAATGGAACAAAAAATTAACTAAGAGGTGGCCCAAAATTAAATAACTAAGCAGAGGCCCAAATGATTAAATCACTAACCAAAGACAGAGAAGCTACCGACCGAAGGCCACAATACACACCCAAGAACCAAAGATCGAACGTCCAAACTGCTGAACCGGAGAAGACGGTATGTATCCAGCAATCGAAGGTAGAACCAGACCAAGATTTCGAAAGAGACCACTCACCGGAATTGAAAAGCTGTAGAAGAAGACCGAAAATCAAACCGGAGCTGGAAAGACATCGAAGAAGGGCCGAGAATCACACATCCAACACACGGAACAGCCCTAACGCCAAAAGAGGAATGTCAGAAGTTGGAGCCCTTGCTTCGATACCATGTCAAAAAGGCCAAATAATTGAGAGAATTTCTGTAGAAACGTGTTCTTCCATTGTTGCCTCTATTGTAAATATACAAGGAAAATAAATAAACATAATTCCTAAAAATCAGCTTTCTTCCCAAATATAAATATAACTGTGTACGGTAATAGTAAAAACTGCTCTTTATTTGCATTTCATTTTTAGTTATTAGTTGAAGGGATAGGTGATCTGTGGGGACACATTAATGGAAGTCTTCCATACCCTGATCAAGAGAAAGACAAGGAAAAGTATTTTGCGTGGAAGATCAAGGATTCTCTGGTTATGGCATGGATCATTGAATCTGTTGATGCCTAAATTGTTCTTAATCTCAGATCTTACAAGTCGGCTCATTTTATGTGGTAGTACTTAAAAAATGGTTTACACTCAAAGCAACAATACTCGGCGACTTCAGTTGGAGTTTGAACTAGCAAATTTTTCTCAAGACTCTCGCTCCATTGAAGAATATTATTTCAGGTTTTTTGCCTTTTGGAGTGAATACACTGACATTATGTATGCTTTGGTTTCACTTGACAGTTTAGAGTCTCTCCAAGCTGTGGATGAAGTCACCAAGAGGGAACAACTTCTCATGAATTTGTGAACAGAATTTGAATCTATCAAGTCCTGTCTAATGAATTGCAAATCTATTCCAATGCTGGATAGCTGTTTGGGTGAGCTTATGAGGGAAGAATAGCGTCTTATCACTCTTACCTCTTTGGAATAGTAGCAAAATCAAGTGCACGTTGCTTATTTGGCTCAAGGAAAAATTTAAATATCGAGTTTATGTTGCTTATGTGGCTCACGGAAAAATTTAAATATCAGAATATGACTGGTGTGCAACATTGTAGCTATGAGGGATTTGGTCTCATGGCTCTTCAATGTCCCATAAAAGCTTGCAACTATTGCAAAAAACTTGGACATGTCATTAAGGAGTATCCTATTCGTCCTCCACGTAAATCAGGAGCAAGTTATGTTGCCACTTTCGCCCATGGTTTTGCATCGCCTCCTACTCCTGCTCAAGTTTTGGTCTCTCCCATTCTCACTCAAAACTCCATCACCCCTAAGATGATTCGACAAATGGGTATATTTGCTTAGATATCTCGCGCAAACCATCAACTGCTCCTTCTTCTTGGCTGTTACACTCGGGTGCCTCTAATCATATTACAAGGAGTTGAGAGAATGATTATTTGAATGATTAAATAAATCTAAAAATGATCCTCTTTAAATAGAAGAGAATTACAACAATTATGGGCAATTTAATCCCAACAAATCAGTAACTAATCCTATAGAATTATGGATTTGAATTTAACATAAATACAACATGATTCTACAATTAGTAAATAATTTTAAACCAGTAATATACAATATATTTCAACACTCGCCTCAATCTGGTGAATAAATATTAATCATTCCCAGCTTGATTGTGGAATCTTCAAAACTTGGTCTTAGTAATCCTTTACTAAAGATATCAGCAACCTGTTGAGATGTTGGGACATAGATCATGCAAGTGACTCCTCCTTCATGCTTGGTACATCATGATGAATTAAATTATGTGCAATACTTACTGTAGCTTGGTTCCACCTAACACTTTTAACTCTCTTAGAAGCCGATTGATCTATATTAGCTCACATGTTCCTTGAGCTAATGCTTGAGCTAATGCACGGAATTCAGCTTCAACACTACTTGAAGCTACTATGTTTTGTTTCTTACTCCTTCAAGTCACCAAATTTCCCTAAACCATAGAGTGCAATAACCTAATGTTGATTTGCGATCTTCAATTGAACCTTCCCAATCTGCATCTGTGAATGCTTTACATTGCTCATTTTTCCCAAAAAGTAAACCTTTCCTACGTGTCATTCTCAAGTACCTCAAGTCCTGTAAACCACTTCAAGATGAACATCAAATGGAGAGTGCATGAATTGACTAACAGCACTCAGCAAATGCAATATCAAGCATAGTGTGATAGATAGATTAGTTTTCCCACTAATCTTTGTTACCGAGCTCGATCAACTAGATCTCCCACATCTTCATTTTTTTCTTTCCATTTACATCGATGGGCGTCTCTGCAGGCTTGCTTCCCAACATTCTTGTTTCTTTGAGAAGATCTAACATATATTTCCATTGAGAGATGGAAATTCCTCGTTTTGTTCGGGCTACATCCATACCTAGAAAGTATCTTATTTGTCCTAGGTTTTTTACTTCAAATTTCTTTGCAAGAAACTTCTTCAATCTCTCTTGTTCTTGATAACCATCTCCTGTTAGAATGATGTCATCAACATAGACGATTAAAATTTCAATCCGAAGTATGTTTGTAAAAGAGATTGTGATCTGATTGTCCCTGAGTGTATCCATTACTTTTAATTAACTTTGTGAATTGCTCAAACCAAGGTCTTGGTAGTCGTTTCAAACCATAAAGGGACTTCTTCAACCTAGATGTTATATTTTTTCCATAACCTTCTTCAAAACCCAGTGGTAGGTCCATAAATACCTCTTCCTCTAAGACTCCATTGAGGAAGGCATTTTTTACATCCATATGATGAAGAGGCCTGTCAAGATTAACTGCAAGAGATAGAAAAACTTTGATTGAGTTGAGCTTTGCCACTGGTGCAAAAGTTTCGGTATAGTCTACTCCATGAGTCTAAGTAAACCCTTTTGCAACCAGCCTTGACTTATGTCTTTCAACTGTCCCATCTGAATTGTATTTGATGGTAAAGACCCCGCAGGACCCTTTGCTTTTGGTAATTCCACCACTTCCAAAGTTCCATTTTTTTTTTTTTAGGCCTGCATTTCTTCAAGGACTGCTTTTTTTTTTTCCTACTCAGGTACCTCGAGAGCTTCATGAATATCTCTTGGCAACTTGATAGCTGATATTTTTTTGTAAGAGCTTGAAAACTTGAGGATAGATGACTATAAGATATAAAGTTTGCTAAGGGATGTTGAGTGCACGTTCTAGTACCTTTTCAAAGAGCAGTAGGCAAGTCCAAGTCATGTATCTCTACATCAAATGACTGTGGTTTACCTCTAGTTCAGATCCTTGACAGTGATCTTGAGGTGCAATAGTCTGTACATTTTGACGTATAGCTGCTCATCGAGTGTAAACACACACACGCACTTCAGGTGTTTTTTTGCTCAAGTGAATCTGCCCCTATTTCCAAATTATTAGGTTGTGATCTAATAGAACTAGGTTCAGATGGAATGGGAGGTAGCTGATTTGACTCAGCAGACTCGACAAACTTGATGGGTATAGGAAGTAACAAACTTGTGGATTCACCAACATCAATTTGAGAGGGTATTAGAGGAAGTTTATTATTTATAGCTAATTAGTTACTAGTTTCCTTGTAAATAATAGCTTGTTTTCTTATATCACTTGTATCCTTAATTAGCTTTGTACTATAAAGGAAAAGTACTACACACAAGAAAGATATTCAGCAAAAAGTTCAATCCATTAGCAATAGATTAGAACGTCTTGCTCTTTCTTGTTGTTACAGTTTTTCGATCATGGGAAAGCTCACCTCTGTTTAATCTTACAGCTTTGTATTCCGAAGTAGAATTTGCAACATGTGAACAATTTGTGTTTCTCAGTTCATATATTTTCTTGTTCATTTATGCCCTGTTTCATGTATCCCTCCACCATACGTTTCTCCTCTGTGCTATAATTGCAATTTTTTAGTATAGATGGAATATATGGGCTGCAAGTGAAATTAGAATTCATATCCTCTCCATTTGCTGAGTTAAGGGTACCTGGTCTTTAATTTCCTACTGAACCTGCCAAGAAAGGACGATGAGATGAGTATTTGAGACTAGAGATTCTTAATATGTCACAGTAGAAATATCTACTGTTTATCTTCATGATTTGTACTTGAAGTATAGTTATTCTTAATAAATATAATTTGTGTTAGGTCCAACAATGTATAAATTACGTTGGCAATTAAAAATGCTTATTTTGAATTTGTGATCTATAATTTTAATACAATAAAATATATTTTATTTAACTGAAAAATACATGTAGGTGTTATTTCTTCTGAATATGTCCGTGGAAAACAGACCGAGCTAAGTAATTCAAACAGCAAAGCCGCATCTGCTTTTTTACCTCCGATTCCTCGGAATGAAGGTGAGATCTTGCAGTCCTTCAACTTCAGAAGCTTGGTTTAACTGGAAAATATATGTAGGTATTATTTCTTCTAAACGTTTATGTGGAAAAGGGACAGAGCTAAGTAATTCAAGCAGCAAGGCCACATCTGCTTATATACATCTGATTCCTTGGAGTGAAGGTGAGATCTTGAAATCCTCCAACTTAAAAGGCTTCACATTCAGCAATCTTAAGGCAGCCACAAGAAACTGGGACATTTTATTAGGGGAAGGGGGTTTTGGTTCTGTTTTCAAGGGATGGGTTGATAAAAACTCACTTGAAGCTACAAAGCCTGGGGTTGGGATGGCGGTGGCTGTTAAGAGGCTAAACCAATATGGGTTTCAGGGTCACAAGGAATGGTTGGTATGTACGATTTTCACCGTAACTTCTCAACTTAATAAGGAAGCAAGGCAATTTTATTTTTATTTTTTAATTAGAAATCCATGTATTCACAGTTGAAAACATGTCATAGCATGGTCAAGACTCCCATGTACTTTGAAATTTGTTAAGCATATTTGTCAATTAATTTTATGTTATCTACTTCAATGGACTAATCTAATTGACATGGTCATTAATGCTTGTAATTTTAATGAAGGAGCAGTTATGATAGGAGGGACATGATGTGTATAAATTTGGTAAATATTCATATTGATGACAATTGACAAATGAATTATCCGAGTTTTTTGACTTCTTAAATAGTTAGTTTTTCATTATTGTTTGACGAGCAAGATATGGGGAGTAGACTCACATGCATGGAGATTTTGTTAAGCGTATCTGTCAAATAATTTTGAGTGATATGCACTTACGTATAGTAGCATTTGACAATTAAAGTCTGCAATTATAATATAGCCCAATCATTCTGCTCTGATGGCAATAACATGAATTAGCACTGTAGTTTGTTGTGTTTCACACTAAGATTATTTCCATTTCATTGATGAACTTTAGTTTTGGATTTTCAGGCAGAAGTCAACTATCTTGGGAAGCTGCGCCATCCTAACCTTGTGAAATTAATTGGTTACTGCTTGGAGGATGACCATAGACTTTTGGTTTATGAGTTCATGCCCAATGGGAGCATGGAGAATCATCTATTCAGGAGTGAGTTCAATGTAGCATTTTGTGTACCATAATATAATATATCAGTGCTTGTTGCTTGATGTTGAATTCTAGTTGACTCTAAAGTTTTTATTCGAAATAGGAGGTTCTTACTTCCAGCCACTTTCCTGGAACCTAAGAATGAAAATTGCTCTAGGTGCTGCAAGAGGACTTGCCTTTCTTCACTGTGCTGAGATAGGAGTAATATATCGAGACTTCAAGACTTCAAATGTCTTGCTTGACTCGGTAAGTATATCTTGCTTACTCTAGTCAGGAAAGATTTGCATTGTAGTGTTTATCACTTCATTAATTAAGCATGGTTTATATTCAAAGAACTTCTCAATGGTTAACATGTAATTTCATCGCTTGTACTTTTGATTGCAGAACTACAATGCAAAACTATCTGATTTCGGGTTGGCAAGGGATGGGCCAACTGGTGGTAAGAGTCACGTCTCAACTCGAGTCATGGGAACTTATGGATATGCTGCTCCCGAGTACATATCCACAGGTTCTAATATCATGCAGTTTCCTCCGTATTTCATTAATAGGTTAACCAAATTAATCATATGATGTATCCATGTTTGTTGACCTTGACCAATCTCCGAAGTTTGCCTGTCAAGTTATGCTTTCTGCATTTGTTATGGTCAATGAGAGTTGCTTGCTTCAGGTAATGCTCTCAAAAGTGTGCACCTACAAAAATCCGCAGGGTTGTATTATCTGGTTTCCCCAGGCCACCCCCATTATTTTTCTCAGCACAGCCTTCCCTTTTTCTTGAAATAGAGGAAAACAAAATACTTACCTCATTACTGTGGAGGCATGCAACCAGCTGGCAAAATATGTTAGCTCTCGTGCTTCTCCAGTTTCCATTCCCACTTTATTGAATTTTGCTTCACAAATGAGAGTTCATTAGTTTACTCAGGGGCGGACCCATGAACATAATTCAGTGAGGGCGAGGCAAAATTATGGGTTACAATTATAGACTATTATGGACTAAAATTTATGTGGGCTACTATGTAAATGTCAAAAACTAAAGGCCCAATGGGTGCAATTATGTAAAAATTATGGACTCACGTGGGCTACTTTGTAAATGTCAAAAATTAAAGGCTCAGTGGGTGATGGGTCTGCCCCTTTACTGGTTTTTGCTTTAATTTGCATTTGCAATAGTAATTCGGTAGTCAAATAATTAATGCTATCCTAACAAACTCCCTTTTTATTTTATGCTTTTGGGGAAGGCCAGGCCATTTATCTACCAAGAGTGATGTATACAGCTTTGGAGTGGTACTTTTAGAAATTTTATGTGGTAAGATAGCAATAGACAAGAGTCGGCCAAGCGGGAAACATAATTTGGTTGAATGGGCAAAACCTTACCTGATGGACAAACGTAGAATGTTGTGCATTCTAGACCCTTGTCTTGAAGGGCAGTTCTCAAAGGGCCAAGCCTTAAAGGCAACTACCCTTGCACATCGATGCCTATCCGCGAATTTCAAGTTTAGGCCAAACATGGACGAGATCGTAAATGCTTTAGAACAGGTTCAGGAACAGGTTTCAGGAGTTTAAGTGCACTTCAAAAATGATCACATTGTTGGGTTGTATGCTCGTGTAATATAGTTTTGCTGATGTAAAATAATAATTTTTATGATAAACAAATTGTGGTTTTTATTTATTTTTTATTACATTTATTTAATATTGAGTATGTGACTTAAAGTGCCATGATGACTTGTGAAAATATAAGTAGGATGCTTGCATTGAGAAGCAGTGCGACCCAACTTATATATTGATTATGAATAATTTGTTCTCAACTAATGCATAAAAGTTCACATTTTAATGAAAGGTTGGTATTCGCTACTCAAGTTCCTTATCATAGCAATAGTTAAATATGACGTTACTTTTATTATTATTATTTTTGAAAGGTAAATATGACGTTAATATACTTGAAGTGTTGAATTAATTACGTGTCGAGTTTAATTCTTAGCATGAGCTTGCGGATCATTAAATTTCACATGATGGTCGGGTATTTCATCTAAATTTCTTAATAGGATTGTGTATATTTTTTTCTTAGTTCAATGGATCTTTGATTCATCAAATGGGTTAGATTAATTTAATTGATCAAATATTTCAATAAGTCGGGGGCTTGGAAACGAGTGGGTAGAGAACATGAATTTGTATCGGAAGTAGCATCCCTAAAAAATGAGTAGAAATACTATTTTTAAGTATTTCATTGAATGTTATAGCAACAAGCTAATTATGTAAGGATTATCGTAATTTTGTTCTAGATTTTAATGAAAATCATTAAGTTTGTGAACAAAAGTTGTAAAAACTGATAAATGCAGTCTAAATTTATTACGGGTAAATATATGTAGGAGTTATTTCATTTGAATACTGTTGAGGGAAAAAGAACAATTTGTGTATAGATTATCAATTAACATAACAAATTAAATTAACAGAATTCAACAATAACATAAATATAAAAAGAAAGTTAGAAAGCAAGTCTTAGGGAGTCATGTAATGTACGCCATCCAAAAGTCATGTTGTTTTTCATTCGTGCGGGTACTTTCGATAATATACAATTCAAAGATAAAATTCATATAGCCCCATAGCCGATTCTTCTTTTGTTTACAAGACCACAAGGAGATAAAGAATAAGTTTTTATTGAGTTACCAAAAATATAATAATATAATCTGAAAATATAAAAAAGTATTTTATAAAGTTATCTTTTCAAGTTATGGTCAACACCATGAAAGTCACTCCCTTTTATAGGGACAAATTCAACACCCACATTTAGATCATTAAAATATAAGTTATAATATAAATTATGATGCTTTATTTGAAATTAAAATCTAACACACACACACACACACACACACATTTGACTTTAGTTTTGGCGATTTAAGATTTTTATGCTACAACGATCCCCACAAGTTTTAAACTTTCAAAATAAATAAATATCTAATGTATGTAGTGGCAACATTGCAATAGATGTAGGTATCTTTCTACTTAAACTTCACTTAGTGGTAACAATTTTCATTTTGAGTGAACCGTAATGAACTAAACCTTAACCTTGGATTAGGTCCTTAACCTTGGATTAGGTCCCTTTAGCCAAACTTCAATTGCCACATGTAGTATCGAATTTAAGTTTAGTTCAAAGCGGATAGCGTTGTTAAAAACAAAGTGCTCTTATCTTGATTCTAGTAAGAGTCTTTATGAAATAACCAATGCTATAGTCATGGCCTCGTGACAACTCTCAGATAGTCATTCCTCCAAGAATGTGTGTGACCTGCACCTCGTGGGAATTCTTGCATCGATACTCATTTAGGATTAAATCTTTCCTAACATCACAATTATTAATATTATCACCATAGGGATGAGCATAAATAATATAGTACTTTTATGAGTTACGCAATGCAGGTTGTTTCTACCATATCAAACCTTCTTCATGGAACTTCTAATCACAAAAATTGGATTACTCTCAAAGATAATTCTGTTATGGACTTAAGCCCATCCCTTTCAATAATTTGTATATGTCCATCACAGACTACAATTTATTAGTGTCCCTCCTGGATAACAATTTGGCACCATAATATTTGCAAGCTCTTATTTTCCACTTACACATTTGCAAAGTCTTATAAAGTTTTCAAAATGTTAATATCACATATTTAAGTATAATAAATTAAACACATGAAACTTAAATATTGACTTCTAGTAACATGTTCTATTAGATGCATCCATTTAGCTCCTGTAATTTACCTGCAGATCTATAATTTAATTTTTTAACACTTTCGAAAGTCAGTTTACAACTAAGAATAGTAAAATATATGTGATATGCCTATTTGAAAATTTAAACGCCTTCACATTTCAATGATATGATAATTCATTATCAAATAATATCTCAATCTCCATTTATCACAATATAATATGGATCTTTATAGTCAACTAAGACTAATCAACCATCACCGCATACCTCGACTTGTGTACACATGACATATGTGAGTAACTATATTAAATTATTGATTATTATCATTCGGGTCATCAAGTTGATGTTAATGGTCATATTATCACTCTTAAGGGCATATTCTATAGTTTACAGAGTATTTATAAATTTAGAGAGTGAAATTTTTTAAATAATCCGATAGGATCTTTCTATTTACACTTAATTTTACTATTCCCAAAAAATATTTATTATTTTTTTCATCTTTATTTTCACTAGCTTCTCTCCAAATTATAATGTTATTTTTTTCTATTGAAAATACTTTGAATGCATTTAATTACAAAGAGTGGGTAGACTCACTCTTTAAATTAAAATTTTTTTGAAAGGTCACTCTTTAAATTAAATTGTTAATTTAAAGACTTTCCTGGAGTATAATTTTAAGAATTGACTCTTTAAAATAGAGTATCTTATAATTAAGAATAACGTTGCTTGTACATAGCCCCCGTTTGGCCTCTATTAATTTTCATTTCATTTTTCTCTCCCCTATTTTCAACCACGCAATTTTTCATAAAATAATAATACACGTAAAAGAAAAAAATTTCATTCTTTTTCAACCACTCATTTTTTTTTAAAAAAAAAACACTATTTCCCCCATTATTATTTCTACAAAATGAGGGCCAAACAGGGGCAATGGAGTTATATAATGGTTTACATACAGATAAGATGTTAAAAAGACAATGGAAAAGGTTTTTTTTTTTTTTTTTATTTAGTTGAAGAAATGCTGACTTAATTATATCTCGCCACATCATAAGCCCTTGTTTGTTTCCCATTATTTATTCATTAAAATGAAAAATATGATCATTATCTATTACATCAAGTCACCATATTTGAAAATCTATCTCTTATGTGGGGCCTATAACGGCTATATTTTTCATTCACATTCTTATATTAATGTGGCTTAAACGGGGCCTAAGTATATAAATCATTGTGTAAATCATTATGAACATTTAGCACAATCATCATTTTCTAAAACCATGGTGAATTTAAGTTTTAATAGAAAGGTATACAATTCCAGTTAGAAGTTCCAAATTCTGAGCCCTACTACTTGAACAAGGCCACGTAGAAGTAGAATTTTTCCCAAATTCTTTACTTCCAAACACCACATTACCAAAACCACTGTCATGCACTTACTATTTGATGTGTTCTTCTTGGTCCCTTTTCCACTCTTCTCATTTATCCCACATTTGTTCTAGATCCTTTAGTACTTAAAATTTGAAATCTTATACAACTAGATCATTATCACACAAGCATGTCCTCGAGAATCGACAATTGCAAGTCATGCGTCTTTCAACGCAGACAACTGGTAGTATCAATAAACAAAATTGATGCATCAATTTGGAAGTCACATGGACCTTCAAAGTTCCCAACTATTGAGAAGAGACTAGTATAACTTGCTAATCGTCTAAAAAATGTAACCAACAAAAAATTGTTAATACTATATTAACCATATCAACTCAATCACATTTAAAAAAATCATTTATAACAAACTTAACAATTCAAATATTCAAACATTAGAATATACCTTTTTCGTACTTGACTAAGTTTTTTTAATCTTTATTCCCTACTACTATGAACCACATCAGGTCTACTATTACGTGGTTGATGCCTTCTAAAGCATCATGTTCTTTTAATACACTCAAAATCTTATCATGTCAAATATTATCGTGTTTAATTTATCATATTTATTAAGGTTAACTATAAATTTTGATTTCATAACCTATTTGATTTTAGAGACATTTTTAATTCCCAATCATTACCCATTTATGTACAAAAACCATTTTGCATTAACGTAAATTAATGTACATGTTACTTCAATGCTAGGCACAGAGTCGAATGTTCACTATGTTCCCAATAATCGTCCGCGTTCTATTATTTCACTATCATAGACTTAATTTCATAGCTCAAAATTTCATGAGTTCTAAGTTAGAATTACATTAATTCTTCTAACTTGAAAACTTTCACTCGGTGAATCAAATAGTTTTTCATTGTATTGGAAGAATGATGAATCATATTTTTTGTTTACTTTAATCCAAGACAATTAATTTAGTGTTTCATGATTTTTCTTGATTGGTTTCGCATTCTTATTGAACTATTTGATTGCTCGATCACCAATTAGATAGTAAGTTGCTTGTTGTAGTGTAGGAATACTCACAATATGTCGAGAACACGGCAAAATCAGCACATGGACAATAGGTATTAGGAATAATATTTATAACATGTGTAATTATGTGTGATAAATCCTGTGAATCAATGCATATTTCTCATTTGAATACGAACTAAAATTAGGATCGAGTCGTGTTAAACCTAAGTTTAATATATCTTGGGAAAGAGTATTGAATAAAAGTGGATTATGGATTGTCTTGAATGCATGAATTTACTAAATTATGAATTAAGAGTTGAATTAAATGATAATAGGGGAATTCACGATTCCAATACAAACATTTATATATTACATAAATATTTTATTTGTTTTTTCGTTTAGGATTAATATAGAACACATAAAAAGCAACTTTTTTGAATTTATATTATTTTGAATTTAGTAAAAGTTATTGAACTAGATATTCAACCTTATTCCTCATGAGAACGATACTCTTAACTCACAAATCGTATTACTTGTACAACAATCCCGTATGCATACGAATTTTCTACGAAAAAGTTTTTGACGCCGTTGTCGGGAAATAACGAATTTAATTTTAGTTTTGTACTTTCTATTAGATTCAATTTTTATTATTTTTTGTGTTTTTTTTTTGGGTTGATTTTGACTACCCACATTGATCTCTCTTATTTGGTATTCATTTCAGTTGCCATTTACCAGTACATTTAGGATTATAACATTGGCATATTAAAAGGATTTTCGTAATAAATAATCTTGACATGAACTACAAGGAAGAAGACATCTATTGTGAACTCTACTATGGGGTGCATTATACTGGCTACTGTTTGAATACATGCACTAATCCCTATCAGCTTAAGCTCTCACGATTTAAACAATATTTAAGATGTCAATGACAAGCAATTGTCACATCTTTTCAATGCTACATGCATGTGGAGGAGTGTATCCCTTCTGATACTTTTGTGGTGATTGGTTGGATGAAAACAAACTATGTGGGAGATGGCATATTCTGGTATGAATTTAAAAGGTGAGGTATAATTCACTCGAAAAGTTTGAAAGAAAAGAGTTTCCATTGCTCGTGGATTTAGATTGTGAATCTGTCATTGAATCCGATGAGATATCAATTATGGAAGATGAGAACAAAGACAATGAAATTTCAATTATAAATGAGCAAAACAAAGATGAGGCAATTGATGAAGACGACGTTAACCCACATTCTATTGACTTCATTGATTGTCATTTCATTGAATTTGCAATTAAGCTCGAAGAGGGGGAAGAAGTCTATATAGTTGGATTTGAATCGGATGAGATAGGCAAGTTGTATCACATTGGAGGCGGCAGTGTTAAAATTTGTAAATCAATGAAGAGTGGAGCAAAGTCAAAAGAGGCAAATTAAGCAAGGCATCAAAAGCGTTTCTTAGAATTCCATGATGCCGAAACAATAAAGTCAAGCTAAGGAATTTAAACAAAGCGCTTATTGGGAGGCAACCCAATCTTTCTTCCCCTTTATTTATTATGCTTTCTATATGATAATTTAAATTAGTTATTAGTTCTAATTAGAGACTCATCATCCAATGGTAGTCTCCCTTTAGATCTTTTAGGCATTTGTTGGTTTACTAGATATTTGAGGTAAGTAATACTTGTTCCTGATTTTTTAGCACTAATGCATTATTTGATAGCTTTGTGTAGGAGCATGATGTCGTGGAACACTTAAACTTCTATTAACTAAGAAGCCAATGAAAGCAAAAGGAAAGCTAACCATTGGATTACACGGCATATCATGGGAGTCTTTTCTTCATTCTCTTCTCCACCCCATTATATACGAATTTAGAATTTAGAAGATTGAGGACAATATCTATTTAATTTTGGAGATAGAAAACATGAGTTTTCTTTTGTTCTTTTATTTCTGTGTGTGTTTTATCGCTTTAAAAATTGAAAATCTTGAAAAACTCCAAAAATATTTTCTTTGTGTGCTTGTGTGAGTTAGTTGGCCTGACTGGCAATGAGGGATATATTGAATTATGAATCGATTTATGAATGGTAAATAAATTGCATGCTTAAGTTAATTTTTACTTTTCCATGTGAAAGTTGATAAACATTGAACACGTGAATTAAGTTAAGCATTGTATAAGAATGGGTTGATTTCATAAATGGATAGGTTGAAATAGTGGATCATAGATACTAAATCCAAAACCACTCTATTTTACGTCCTTAGACCAAATTTACAATAGTTTAGGGGATTTCACTGTTGTAGGAAGATTTAAATAGATTGAGGATTCCATACGTGGAATTAAAAATCTTGTGTGGATTGTCTCAGGTCAATAGAATAAAATTGGGCGAAAGTCTCAAGTTAAAAGTCGATTTACTAGGATATGTGTTTAATGAGGGACATTGCACTAATCAAAGTAAAAAAAATATTTTATTTGAAAATTTCTTTCTGTAGCATTTATAACTTGAGTTACTAAACCTGCAAGGGTGTTAAAACATGTTGCCCTAAAGTCAACTGACTTGATAGTCATCGACTTAAAGCTTGTTATATGGGTCATTTAGAAAGTTTAAGGGAGAGAATGCTGCAAATAAAGGAAAAAGTTATGAAAAGAAGAAAATTGAGGAAAAAAACAGAAAAAGTAGATGTATGAAATATAAGACGCACAAAATGCTTTGATTGAGTCCCAAAAACTTATTTAAGAAAATTTGACTTTTGATAAGGGATTATTAGCCTAGTCGAGTTCTGGAGATTGAAGCAATCAAACTGTGAAGAATCCTTCTTTATTGACATATTGACTTGCAGTCAGCGAGATATACCTAAATTAGAGAGATGAGGATAGTATAAAAAAATTAACCTTATATCGCGTACTTGAAAGCAGCGAAAAGAACAAGTTTGGGGTATGTGAATCTCTCGAGTGAGGACAAGAACATATTTGACTATTAAAAGTCAAGAATAGAACAACTTATTAATTCATGATGTTATGCTTAATTCTTCTCTCTCACACACACACACACACACACGTCGACTTTACATTGGAAAGTAGACTTTGATTTTTGTATTGTGATCATGAAACTGTGCTTAGATTTAATATTGTGATTTCAATTCTAAGATAAAGCACCGAGTTAGCTAGCTAAATATTTTTGCATGTTTGTGTGTTTGTCAAAAGTTAGGTTATGATTTTGTTTGAGGACAAACAAATTTTCAACTTTGGGGGTATGATAAGTGTAAATAATGATTTTTTGTAGTTCTTCTGATGGAATATAATCTAATTTATGTTATATTATGTCAAATAGGTAAAACTCAATGTTTGATGAAGAATTAAAGAAAAGAATGCAAAACTAGTAAAAAGGGTGAAATTCAAAAGTCAAAGACTAAATTGCAAACAATCCATAGATGAGATAGGCGACAAAGCGAACATCAAAGATACCAAGGATTTAATTGGATACAATTTAAAGATCAAGGACAAGATTACAAGATAAAATGACTCAGTCGAATAGAATGCAAAGTTTGGAGACTACAATATAATACTTTAAAAGTTGAATCGGATTGCAAAATGATTATTGAAAAATGCCAAGAGTCAAATGGAGTTGAAAAGAAGTCCATGGGATGAGAATATGTTGAAAAAGATCAAGATACACGCGTGAGAAAGTTCAGCAAAATAAATAAATTATACTATGTTTAAGCATAGGCCTGGAGGCTTGCATACACGAGATTCCAAAAATCCACTCTAGAGACCAAATCACGTGAACTATGCGTATGCACCAAATGAACCATGCGTACGCATGGTTCAATTCCGGAAAAAAAAAATTTGTTTTCTTATTTTGTTTTGAAAACTTTTTGTGTGCTATCTTTTAAAACCCTATTTATATTAAGAGCCGTCCAAAATGTGTGAGACCTCTCTTAGACCTCAAATTTTTTATATTCAATATATTTTGGAGGTAAAGAACGAGGCTAGATCATCAATATCAAGGAAATTGTGCAAGATTCTTGAAGATTATCAATCCAAAATCAAGATTTCATTCAAGAAAGTGGATTTCTCTACCTTCTTCCATATTTCTTCGATTCAGGTGATATCTTTTCTTGATTTCTTGTGTAATTTAATAATTAGGTTGGTTGGCTAAGTTTTTCACTGTATTAGATGAATGATGAACCCCTATTGTTTGTTACTTTTATTCAAGACAATTAATTTAGTATTTCATGATTTTTCTTGATTGGTTTTGCATCTTAATTGAACTATTTGATTACTTGATCACCAATTAGATAGTAAGTTATTTGTTGTAGTGTAAGAATACTCATAATAAGTCTAGAATGCGGCATAATCAACACATGGATCATAGGTATTAGGAAAAATATCTATGACATGTGCAATTATGTATTATAAATCTTGTAAATCAATGCATATTTTTTATATGAATTCGAAATAAGAATAGGAACTAGTCGTGTCGTGTTAAACATAAGTTTAATATATCTTTGGAAAGAATATAGAATCAAAGTGGATTATCGATTGTCTTGAATGCATGAATTTACTAAATTATGATTAAGAGTTGAATTAAATGGCAATATGAGGATTCACGATTCCAAAACAAACATTTATATATTAGATAAATATTTTATTTGCTTTTTTAGTTCAGAATTAGTATAGAACACATAAAAAAAAACAACTCTTTTGAATCTATATTATTTCGAATTTAATAAAAGTTACTGAACTAGATATTGGACTTTATTTCTCGTAGGAACGATATTCTTAACTCACAAGTCGTATTACTTATACAACGATCTTATACGTTTGCGAGTTTTCTACAAACAATATATCAAAGTAAGAATCTCACTAATTCTACTGATCTTAGCATTCAAAGCAATTATGAATTAATAGATATTAAGCAATTCAATAAGGTAATTCCAAACGTGCAATAAAAGTATAAATAAGCACGTTTATTGAATTATTGACATATTTCATGATATTGCAAATTAATTTCTTCAGAAAATAATTTCAATTATACTTGAAGAATAAAACTCACATCATTTAAGTTTTATTATACATATTCTCAACCCACTTTGATATTTATCACAACACTAACAACAAATGAGAAGTAACATCAGAATTTTCATATTCTACTAATTACCAAAAATATTCATGTATTTCACTAGGCTATCTTTCAGATCAATTATTAATTTTAATAAACATGTAGCTTTTCAACAAGTTCCATAGCCCTTGCATTTTTAGTCTTCCGTTTAAGAATTTGCTATAAAGTGCATAGATCCAGCCATATCTAATCAAGTATAAAAATTGGAAATTAGTCACAATGGATCACATAGCCTAATATAGGGCTGTAAGCAAAAATCGAAAAATCGAACTGAAATCGCATTTTAGAAACCGTCGATTTAGTACCACGTGGACCCGATCAACAAAATGGTTTTGACCCAAACCAAATCGGTCAAAATGGTTTGGTTTAGGTTTGAGAATTTTAATTGCGGTTTAAAACCAAATCGGACTTTAAGACTAACATAATCTATCAAAAATATTTATCCTCTTCAAAATTTAGATGAACTCCAGTTGACACCCAACACAGTTTTAAGCCATCGGCACCAAACACTTCTTTTCAAAATTTTCACGCCTCTTCAAAGTTGAATTGAAGTCCATTATACCAAATCGGAGACAAAGAGATCCTAAACCTTCGGTGATAATATGTGCTACAAATAAAGTTTCAAATCAATAATTTTTTGGAACAAACTAAAGTAAGAATCTGAAATTAAATGTGTTTCGTAACATCAAACAAACGTAAACTTGTGTAATTGTTATGTTTAGATATTATAAACAATTGCTTTATTATTGTAGTTGGTTATTCTCTTTGTGTAATCAATATCTTTTTTTTCCAGATATGATTATCACGAGATCTTGTAAGACATCATTATATTTTTTGGACCTAATATCTAGTTTAATAGACTTGTATTGTAACGTTATTGTATCGTCATTAACCTAAAAAAGGTGAACAAAAATGAAAAAAAAAAACTATGTTTTAGTTGACCAAACCGTTAGGTTTAGGATTGAGTTTTTTTCAAACCGTTCAAAATGGCTTAGTTTAGGTTTGGATTTTTCTCAAACCGTTACAAACGGTTTGGTTTGAAAATTTGTCAAAAACCGGTAAAATCGGACCGCTTACACCCCTAATCTAATCAAAGACCCATACATCTCATGAACTTATATAAAAATGGGGTATTTTAAATACTTTGGGAGTATTTTTCATTTTCAAAAAATAAAAATAAATGAGAGCATTTCAAACAATAACTCCCACTAGTCAAATACCACTTAGTAAACATATCTCAAGAATATCTATCTAATCATACCAAATTGGGGGCATGAAACGCAATGTAGAAGAAGTTATCATGTGATGATTTTCGGATTTTATCAATTTTTATGCAAAAAATAAAGTTTTCATTCAAATTTTAAAACCTCACAACTTTTTCATTTTAAGTCCAAAATTTAAGTTCTTTATATGGTTCAACAGCTCATTGAAATATCTTTCTAAGTATACTATATTACTACTTGAAAATTAATGAATAAAATGCAGTAAATTTTTAAAGTTTTTTCAAAATTGACTAGGGTTTCAATTTTCGTGCAAATGCAACAACGAAAATTGATGAAATTTTACAGGTGGATTTTAAAGTATATTATATACATAATTTCAAAATGTCATTAATTTTAGACATGTATATCAAAAAATGTCATTAAAGACCACATAAGGTTTCAAAACATTACATACAAGATTCATAACACAATTAAATCATGTAATGACATATTTAAGTATGTATTACAGCAAGGAATTCAACTATATGTCTCTAATACCAATTTAGAAATTCGCAACATTCATAATCATAAATTACGAATAAGAATATTTAGTTGAAAGTATTGAATTCCAAGATCTTTGTGCGGTTGAATCACATAACATCTCAAAACTCGAAAATCTGTATTTTCTCATCTTCAATGGTCCCAATCCTGATCACAATGGAAGATGATTATTATCCACAATTTAAGTACCTTATTTTGTGAGTTTTCATGCTAAGATAGTGATTTTAGGGCCTTTCTAATTTTGGTGTATTTTCACACACAAATTTCACCATTTTCTTGTCATCTTTTCTCTCTTTTTCTAGGCAATAATTGTTGGAGGTTGTATGGGAGTTAATGATGGTTATAGAAAGTTGTAGGTTTGAATTTCAAGTTCAAACCACTATCTCCTATCCTTTCGATATCTTATGAGTCAAGTTACCCTACATGGATGATCGACAACCCATATTTTCCAACAAAAGGAAAGCTGAAATTCTGGGATAATCCATTACTTCACGAGTTTCTTTAGCACTTTTTCAGTATGACCTATGTCCATAGTGAGGTTGGCCGTGTCAATCCAACTGGTGAAACGATCACTTTCTAAAGTGCACTTTGAAAACTAAACCTACTCTCAAGGAGTTATGGCCTCGTCCATGTTTGGCCTCAACTGAGATTCTACGCTTAGGCATTGAGACACAAGGGCAACTGCCTTTAAGGCTTAACCCATCGAGTATTGGCCTTAAGACAGGGGTCTAGAAAGTGCAACAATATACATCTGTTAGTTAGGTAAGGTTTTTCCCATTTAACCAAAATTTCTTCCCTCAATAGCCGATTTTTGTCTATTACTTTCTTCCCAAATAAAATTTGTAAAAGTACCACTCCAATGTTGTACACATCAACCTTGGCAGCTAAATGGAGAAGCACGAGAGTAACATATTTTGCCAACTGGTTGCATGCCTCCACAGGTATGAGGAAGGGTTTTGGTTTCCTCTATTTCAAGAGAGGAAAGCTATGCTCAAACCTAAGATAACTCGTTCGAGAAAACAATGGGGTCGCATGGGGAAGCCATATTAGAGAACCCTATCGTTCTTTCTAGGTGTTCACCTGAGAGCATTATCCTTTTCTAACTTAAATATTTCAGAGATTTGTACTCAAAGATTCATAAGCCTTTTATTCAAATAATAATAAATGGATGACAATTTGCGAGTTAATTGTTCCAATGGTCACTGAACTTAAGTCAATGTCTTTAACTAGGCACTGAATTTAAAATGTCGAGTCTTGGCTCCTGAGCTTTGAAAAATGTTGAGTTTTGGTCACTGAACTTAGATCCATGTCTTTAATTGGTCACTGAAATTTAAAATGTCGAGTTTTGATCACTAAACTTTGAAAAATGTCAAGTTTTTATCATTGAACTTAGGTCTATGTCTTAGAGTGCTCATTGAAATTTAAAATGTCGAGTTTTGGCCACTAAACTTTAAAATATACCGTACATTACTCACTAGCATAACTATTGAACATTGAAAAATATCGAGTTTTCAGTGAATAACATACAACATTTTTCAAAGTCCAATGAGTAATGTACAATATTTTTTAAAGTTCAGTGAGTAATGCACAATATTTTTCAAATTCAGTGAGTAATGCACAACGTTTTTCAAAATTTAGTGGTCAACATTCGACATTTTAAATTTCAGCAAGCAATCAAAGACATAGACCTAAGTTCAATGGCCAAAACTCGACATTTTCAACTTCAGTGGCCAATCAAAGACATGAACCTAAGTTCAGTGACTAAAACTTGACATTTTAAAGTTCAGTGGCCAATCATAGACATGGACCTAAGTTTAGTGACTACTGGTACAATTAACTCGTCAATTTGCCATATACTAAGTCCATGAAGCAAGCAACCCACATTGACCATAACAAATGCAAAGAGTAGGAAAACTTCAAAGATTGGTCAAGGTCAGCAAGGACAAATAATAAGTGTTTTTTGCATAATTATGAGATACTTTACAAGCTAATTGTTGATTAAAAATTGAATGAATTTCTCTTCACAATTGTGCAATTATGGCTTTGTTTGTCAAAATCCCAAAATAAAAGAGAACAATGCAAAAAGAAGTGAAAATGGACTAAAAGTGTGCAAAATTGTGAAGTTGGGGTCCAAAGTCCATACACTAAAAAGTTGAGAAGGATCTTGGATTGTAATTTTTGGAGGGCATGATTGATATAAAAGTCAAATTTTGAGGGCCAAATTGTACAAGATCAAAGTTGAGGGACCTGGTGTGCAATTATCTTGGGGTCTTCTGGTTGCCTTCTTCCTCTTTCATTTTTCTTTTCCTCCTTTTATTTTGCCAGCTGGTTGCATGTCTCCACAATAAATCAAAGAAAAGGTGGAGAAGAATTGATGTACTCAAGATTTAAGCAAATCGAACCGAAAAGGGTTTTATCTTTAATATTGAATTTGTTTTTTTTTTCCTATCATTTGTAATGTATTGAATAAATATTCTCCTTTGTTATCATATATAGAATATGGGCTAATTTCTTATGTTGGGATTTATGATTGTAGTTTAACTTGACTTTAATTAATTTTAATATTTGCTCTTCAATGTTAAAATGCTTATTTTCATATATATTTGTTGTTGTGTTCAATGTCTTTCATTTATTTGGCCATAAATGATCGAGTTTAGTGATTTTTACATCATTCAAGAGAAGATTGTACATTTTAGAACAAATAGTAAATACCCTAGATTTGTGTAGGAGATAAAGATATGCCCCCTAAGCCTAGATGTCCCATTAGGTTATTTTCACAAAAAATTATTGCGATCGTCTGCTTTTAATCGACATAGAGATATAATAAGTTAAACAAATCAATTAGGGTTAACTTCGTTGGAGTGAGATAAATAACTAAAATTAGAAGATCTGGTTGAATATCGTAAATGAGTAATTCGTTCATTAGCTTATGGAAAAATTAATTAGGGTTAAATGAAACCATGAATCAAAACCATATTTTCCTCCAAAGTTTCCAAGATTTTCATGTTTTATTATTTTGTAGATTCGTAGTTATTTTCCAAAATCAAAATCTTTATTGTGTGCTTGTTTTCATTATTAGAATTAAATTGATTAAAATTGTGTAATCGAAAGTAAACATTCTTCCAGGAATCAACAACTCGCACTCAAAATGTCCACTTTATTAATTAAATGTGACGAATGCACTTGGGGTTTGCACTTTCATAGCGAACAACAAATACAGTGTATGATTAATTTGGTCAACCTATTCATGGAATATGGAGGAAAATGCATGACATTAGTACCTGTAATTAGATACTCGGGAGCAGTATATCCATAAGTTCCTTTGACACGAGTTGAGACGTGAGTCTTATGATCAGTTGGTCCATCCCTAGCCAACCCAAAATCAGAAATTTTTGCATTGTAGTTTTGCAAATCAAAAGCACAAACAGCGAAATTACATGTTAAACAATCAGACGTCCTACGATATGAATATAAACCATGATGAAATAATGAAGTGGTCAAAAGTACAATGCAAATCTTTCTTGACTAGAGCAAGCAACATATACTTACTGAATCAAGATATTATAAGTCTTGAAGTCTCGATATATTACTTCTGCCTCAGTATGTGAAGAAAGGCAAGTCCTCTAGCAGCAGCCAGAGCAATTTTCATTCTTAGTTTCCAGGAAAGTAGCTCGGAAGTGAGAACCACCTAGTCCGACATAAAACCAATTGTCCACGCGAATTCGACATCAAGTAATATTCAATGATATATTATATTATGGTACACATAAAAGGCTACATTGAACTCATTCCCAAATAGATGATTCTCCATGCTACCCTTAGGCATAAACTTATAAGCCAAAAGTTTGTGTTCATCCTCCGAGCAGTAACCAATTAAATTCACAAAATTAGGATGGTGCAGCTGCCAAAGATAGTTGATTTCTGCCTGAAAATCCAAACCAAATCTTATCAATATAACGGAAATAATCTGTCGGCCTTTCATGCTCAACAGTCCACCAGTTTTGGAAGAGATGGTTACCATACATCCAAGAGTCTTCCAGCTCTTACAGAAGCTCTTTCATACTAGTCAAGCAGTAAGTGTGAAACAGAACAAGCTATTCAGCTAATTCATGTTATAGCCATCATAGTTGCATGCTTGGACTATATTATAATTGCAGGCATTAATAGTCAAATGCTACTTTATGCGAGTGCATATCACTCAAAATTATTTGACAGACATGCTTAAATAAATCTCTATGCATTTGTTGGGTATTTTGATACCAATTAAACCTTGGGCCGATCATAAATAATTAGGACGGATACTAGATTCAATTATTTTCGTTGGAAACTTAATATTGAATTCACTTAAGTGCTATTGGGTCAAAAGTCACACTTGGTAGTCCAAGTTACAAAGAAGACTCATTACCTCTCGACCCATTACTTAACCTATTATATTACATATATATAGGTGTGTCGAATTTGTGTGTGAGACATAACACTCGACTTCTCCTTTGGCAATATTATTAATATGCTACACCTCTCTTGGCCTCTCTCTTTGTGACTGCCTTTTGTCTCTCTCATCTTTGTGGCTGCCTCCTTTCGTTACTCCTTCTGCCGGCTCTTTACCGGTGAGTTGGGCACCTGTTATGTGCCTTTAGGCTCTATCCCCTTTTTTGTCCCTGTTTCGCTGCCTTCATGCACAGCTTTCGTCAGGGTTTTGGGTACGTCGTTGTAATCCATTTGAGTAGGTAACCTTGGTCCAATTTGTGTAGTGTTCTTGTGTGATTTTTCGGCTCTTGATCTGAGCCCTGATCCAACCGTTTTTGGTGCCAATGCAAAAAGAAGTGAAAATGGACTAAAAGTGTGCAAAATTGTGAAGTTGGGGTCCAAAGTCCATACACTAAAAAGTTGAGAAGGATCTTGGATTGTAATTTTTGGAGGGCATGATTGATATAAAAGTCAAATTTTGAGGGCCAAATTGTACAAGATCAAAGTTGAGGGACCTGGTGTGCAATTATCTTGGGGTCTTCTGGTTGCCTTCTTCCTCTTTCATTTTTCTTTTCCTCCTTTTATTTTGCCAGCTGGTTGCATGTCTCCACAATAAATCAAAGAAAAGGTGGAGAAGAATTGATGTACTCAAGATTTAAGCAAATCGAACCGAAAAGGGTTTTATCTTTAATATTGAATTTGTTTTTTTTTTCCTATCATTTGTAATGTATTGAATAAATATTCTCCTTTGTTATCATATATAGAATATGGGCTAATTTCTTATGTTGGGATTTATGATTGTAGTTTAACTTGACTTTAATTAATTTTAATATTTGCTCTTCAATGTTAAAATGCTTATTTTCATATATATTTGTTGTTGTGTTCAATGTCTTTCATTTATTTGGCCATAAATGATCGAGTTTAGTGATTTTTACATCATTCAAGAGAAGATTGTACATTTTAGAACAAATAGTAAATACCCTAGATTTGTGTAGGAGATAAAGATATGCCCCCTAAGCCTAGATGTCCCATTAGGTTATTTTCACAAAAAATTATTGCGGTCGTCTGCTTTTAATCGACATAGAAATATAATAAGTTAAACAAATCAATTAGGGCTAACTTCGTTGGAGTGAGATAAATAACTAAAATTAGAAGATCTGGTTGAATATCATAAATGAGTAATTCGTTCATTAGCTTATGGAAAAATTAATTAGGGTTAAATGAAACCATGAATCAAAACCATATTTTCCTCCAAAGTTCCCAAGATTTTCATGTTTTATTATTTTGTAGATTCGTAGTTATTTTCCAAAATCAAAATCTTTATTGTGTGCTTGTTTTCATTATTAGAATTAAATTGATTAAAATTGTGTAATCGAAAGTAAACATTCTTCCAGGAATCAACAACTCGCACTCAAAATGTCCACTTTATTAATTAAATGTGACGAATGCACTTGGGGTTTGCACTTTCATAGCGAACAACAAATACAGTGTATGATTAATTTGGTCAACCTATTCATGGAATATGGAGGAAAATGCATGACATTAGTACCTGTAATTAGATGCTCGGGAGCAGTATATCCATAAGTTCCCTTGACACGAGTTGAGACGTGAGTCTTATGATCAGTTGGTCCATCCCTAGCCAACCCAAAATCAGAAATTTTTGCATTGTAGTTTTGCAAATCAAAAGCACAAACAGCGAAATTACATGTTAAACAATCAGACGTCCTACGATATGAATATAAACCATGATGAAATAATGAAGTGGTCAAAAGTACAATGCAAATCTTTCTTGACTAGAGCAAGCAACATATACTTACTGAATCAAGATATTATAAGTCTTGAAGTCTCGATATATTACTTCTGCCTCAGTATGTGAAGAAAGGCAAGTCCTCTAGCAGCAGCCAGAGCAATTTTCATTCTTAGTTTCCAGGAAAGTAGCTCGGAAGTGAGAACCACCTAGTCCGACATAAAACC
The DNA here is from genome assembly GCF_002742605.1 of Olea europaea var. sylvestris. Taxonomy (NCBI): domain Eukaryota; kingdom Viridiplantae; phylum Streptophyta; class Magnoliopsida; order Lamiales; family Oleaceae; genus Olea; species Olea europaea. The sequence continues at coordinate 121,846 of NW_019236343.1, forward strand.
AATTGTCCACGCGAATTCGACATCAAGTAATATTCAATGATATATTATATTATGGTACACATAAAAGGCTACATTGAACTCATTCCCAAATAGATGATTCTCCATGCTACCCTTAGGCATAAACTTATAAGCCAAAAGTTTGTGTTCATCCTCCGAGCAGTAACCAATTAAATTCACAAAATTAGGATGGTGCAGCTGCCAAAGATAGTTGATTTCTGCCTGAAAATCCAAACCAAATCTTATCAATATAACGGAAATAATCTGTCGGCCTTTCATGCTCAACAGTCCACCAGTTTTGGAAGAGATGGTTACCATACATCCAAGAGTCTTCCAGCTCTTACAGAAGCTCTTTCATACTAGTCAAGCAGTAAGTGTGAAACAGAACAAGCTATTCAGCTAATTCATGTTATAGCCATCATAGTTGCATGCTTGGACTATATTATAATTGCAGGCATTAATAGTCAAATGCTACTTTATGCGAGTGCATATCACTCAAAATTATTTGACAGACATGCTTAAATAAATCTCTATGCATTTGTTGGGTATTTTGATACCAATTAAACCTTGGGCCGATCATAAATAATTAGGACGGATACTAGATTCAATTATTTTCGTTGGAAACTTAATATTGAATTCACTTAAGTGCTATTGGGTCAAAAGTCACACTTGGTAGTCCAAGTTACAAAGAAGACTCATTACCTCTCGACCCATTACTTAACCTATTATATTACATATATATAGGTGTGTCGAATTTGTGTGTGAGACATAACACTCGACTTCTCCTTTGGCAATATTATTAATATGCTACACCTCTCTTGGCCTCTCTCTTTGTGACTGCCTTTTGTCTCTCTCATCTTTGTGGCTGCCTCCTTTCGTTACTCCTTCTGCCGGCTCTTTACCGGTGAGTTGGGCACCTGTTATGTGCCTTTAGGCTCTATCCCCTTTTTTGTCCCTGTTTCGCTGCCTTCATGCACAGCTTTCGTCAGGGTTTTGGGTACGTCGTTGTAATCCATTTGAGTAGGTAACCTTGGTCCAATTTGTGTAGTGTTCTTGTGTGATTTTTCGGCTCTTGATCTGAGCCCTGATCCAACCGTTTTTGGTGCTAATTCATTGGAGCTTGATAGGAAAGCTTTATTCTTGTTTTGTTTAGATTAATTTCCATTATCTATTGAATAGGTAACTACCTTGGTGTGGTTAATTGATTGACAGGTGAGTTGATCACTAAAAATTATATCAGAGCCTTATTTTAAGCTCCTGTAGTGGCTGATTTTTTCGATTTCTATGCTGGAATTAATCTGTGTTAAATTGAACGTGTGTTCATGGTGCAATTGAAATGCAGGTCTGCTGATTTTTGCAATAAGGACTTGAATCCTTAAGTAATTTCACATCTCTCATAGTTACAGACCACGAATAGGTTCTCTCTGATAAATTGGCTAAAACTCTTTGAATTTCTGTAATAGCAAGTCATCATGTGGGGTGGTCAATAGGATTGCTGCCTCATATGATGCTAGTATTTTAGGATTATTTTTCTAAATTGTTATATTATCATTTTTGTGGCTTTATTGACTATTGTGTAAATTTGTATTGTTGCTAAGCTATATTTGATTAGAATTGTTACATTTGATCTTACCCGCTCAACAATTCCCTTGAGATGAGATCACAAAACTCACGAAAATTCTTGAAATTTAGACTGGAATATATCTGCGACTCTAATACTTTCTTTGTGTGATTGTCTTTGTGAAGGTTGTTTTATGTGGTACATGTCTTATCTGCTAAGATGTCTGCGCAATTTATTGACTTAAATGTCTTTAATGGTAAATGTAATTTTTCTAATTGGCAACAAGAGATGATAGGAATTTTAGTATAACAAAATGTTTCAAAAGCCATTGATAATATTTTTTCCGCAACGGTGACTGACAATCATAAAGAGGATTTTGACGAACTTGCTTATTCCTCTATTATCTTGCAGTTACTTGATTATATTTTGCGAAAAGTTGGTAAACATGATTCTATTGAAAAACTTTGAGAAAGATTAAAGATACTCAATCAATGTCCAATGAACTTTTCTTTCTTTTAAGTTCCTTCAATTTCAAAATGATCCCTCAAAAGATTTAGATGACAATCTTGATGTTTTCAATAAATTCGTTCAGGATATTACAAATTGTGGTGAAAATATTTTTGATAAATACAAATCTATTATTCTCTTGAATGTTATTCCTAATAACTGTAAGAAAGTCAAGAATGCAATCAAATATAAGAAAAAGCCTTCATTCAATATAGTCATTGATTCTTTAAGGAGTAACGAGGGAGAGATAAAAGTTGAAAGAAACGAGAGAAAAATATGACAGATTTGCCAAGTGAGGAACGGGTCTCAGTTTAGGAGTGATGAGGTCCAAAACAGTGGTGGCAAAAAAAGTGAAGAAATAGATCTAAGTCATAGGAGAAGGTTAAGGGGAGAAAATGTAACGGTTGTGGAAAACTAGGACATTTCATAAATGAGTGCCATAAAGAAAAAAAAATAAGTAGAGAGATCAGGGAAATGGTAAACCCAGTGATGTAAACATTATTGTCCCGAGAGATAAATCTAGGAAGGCTTACATACTCTTAGATGTTGAACCAGCTGAAATTAACATGTTTATGAACTTCCATATGCATTAGTGGATGCTTGACTCAGGTACTTCTTTTCATATTACATCAAATAAATTCCAGTTTGATCATTTGTATGAGTCTGATCATGGACATGTAGTTGCATGGCATAGAGTTACATATAAAATCACTGGTATGATTAGCGTGACTGTCGAATTTGACATTGGTTTTTTGTACACATTAAAAGAAGTTAGGTACATTCCACATATAGGTAGAAATCTAATTTCTATATGGAAATTGGAGCAAACAGGTTTCACTGGTTCCCTTGGTGATGGAGTGTTAAAAATGTTTAAGAGAGCACTTAAATCTGTTAAGGTTGTTAGGAATAATAGCATTTACATCACGCATGCTGAGGTGATAGGTGGTTTAAATTCCACTATTAGTGACATTGATCACAGAAGTGGCATAATATGTTAGCTCAAACTAGTGCTAAGGGTCCTAAATGATAAGGGTGTGTATGGTAAGAATTAGGTATTTGACATGCAATTTTGCGATCATAGTGTGCTTGGTAAACATTATAAGATGTCATTTGTATCTAGTACACACAAGACATCTAAAGCGTTAGTATGCACTCATACTGATTTGTGGGCTTCGGGGAGTAATCCCACTTTTGGTGGTAATAAATATTTCATGTCTATTATTGACGATTTCTCCATACATGTGTGGATTTATTTACTGAAAAATAAATCTGAAACTTTTGTGAATTTTAAAAATTGGAAAATTAAGGTGGAGAACCAAACAAGTAAAAAGGTAATATATTTGCATACTAATAATGGTCTCAAATTTTGCAATATTGAATTTGACAATTTGTGTAATGAATATGGCATTACTATACTCCCCAACAAAATGGGGTTGTTGAAAGGATGAATTGTACTTTACTTGATAAAGTTAAATATATGATATTAAGTTTTGGTCTGTCTAATTTTATTTGGTGAAACTGCTATGATTGCATGTTATTTGAATAATATAAATCCTTCCGCGGCCTTGAATGGTGATACTCCATATGAGACTTGGTATAGTAAATGTGCTAATTATTCTATGCTTAGGACCTTTGGTTGTTCTTCACTCTCTCTTCAAAGTGATTGAAAAATAGAACCTAGAAGCTAGAGCTAAGAAGTTTCTTCATAGGTTACCCTGAGTGTGTTGAGAGATATAGGTTGTGGGATAGAAACCAAAAGGTTGTGAGAATAATCATAAGTCAAGATATGACTTCTAATGAGTTTGAGATGCCTTACATGGAGAATGAATAATAGGGAGAGACTACTAGGAAAGAATCCCCAGTCGAGGTGGAGCGAGAAAGTGTCTACATTCCCACTACCCCTAGTAAAGTGGAGTGTAATACACAAAATTAGTAGAATATAGAGTTAGAAGGTGATGAGGAATTTGTTGAGGACAATCTTATTGACCAAAACTCTAGTTGATTATCAATTAGCTAGAGATACAGAGAGAAAACCACATAGGAAACCTCAAAGATGTCTGACTATACCATAGCCTATACTAGTTACCAAGAACTAGTTAATAAGGAACCAAATACTTATGAGGTGGTTATGAGAAGTGAAAATTTTGAGGAATGACAATGTGCCATGAGAGATGAAATGAGTTCTCTTATGAATAATCAAACTTGGGATTTAGTTCCTAGAACTAGGGATAAATCCATCGTGGGACACAGATAGGTCCATAAAATAAAATAGGGGACTACTGAGAGTGAGCCTGTGAGATATAAGACTAAGTTGTAGCCAAAGTTTACACACCGAAGGAAGGGATAGATTATAATGAGACATTTTTGCCAGTTGTTAAGTACACCACTATTAAAGTCATGTTTGCTTTTTATTGCTTACTATGACTTGGAACTGAAACAACTTGATGTCAAAATTGTATTCTTTTTTATGCTGGTCTCGTTTAAAAGATTTTTATGAACCAGTCCAAAGGTTTTTAAAGTAAGTCTTAACAAGATCATATGCGTTTTTTAAATAAATCTATTTATGAACTAAAACAGTTCCACAACAGTGGTATAAAATGTTTAATTCCTATGTGTTATCTATTGGTTTCAGGAAGTGTGAGTTTGATCATTACTTGTATTACCAGCACGAAAGCACTAATAAAGAGTGCATGTATCTTTAGTTTTATGCAAAAAACATGTTGTTAATTGGACCTAACATGACCGTGGTAAACAAGATTAAAATTAAGTTGAGTAAAGAATTTGACATGAAAGACCTATGACATGCTAGGAGGATTTTTAGCATGGAGATTAACAGGGATAGATCTAATTCTTGCTTATTTGTGCATCAATCTTCTTATATGCTTAAAATTTTGAAGAAATTTAGCATGTTGATTGTAAACCTGCTTTTGTGCCTCTTGAAAATCATTTTGTATTGTCTGAACACCAATTGCCTACAAATGAAGAAGAAAAAAGTTTTTCGAGTAAAGTGTCTCACTCTAATGTTTTTGGTTCTATTATGTACCTCATGATCTGTATTAGACCTACTTTGACTTTCACCATGAGTATGTTAAATAGGTACATATCTGAACTTGGTTCCAACCATTAAGAAGCGTTAAAGTGATCGCTTAGGTACTTAAAGAGCACTTTTGATGAGTGGTTAGTTTATAAGTCTACCGTGGAGGGTGTGAAACTTAAAGGATTCACAAATGCTAAATATAGCGGTGATAGAAATAATAGCAAGTTCTACTGCTTTTTATGTGTTTACTTTGTATGACCTTTGTATGAGTTTGAACTCTCAACTCCAACATATTGTTGCTCTATCTATTATTGAATTTGAGTATATTGTTGCCACAAAAGCTACCAAAGAAGCATTGTGGATTAGAAGTTTGATTAATACACTAGGTGGTTTAAGTGATAATGTGATAGCACACTCTAATAGTCAATCTGCCATCCATTTGTGTAAGAACCTTGTATTTCATAAACGTAGTAAATATATAGATATTAAACTGCATTTTATTGGAGATATAGTGTCTCATGGTTTGATAAAATTTGAGAAAGTTCATTCTGCGTATAACCCTACAGACATAGGCACTAAAGTGCTTCCCTTGGTAAAGTTTAGAAATTGCCTTATTCTTCTAAATATCGGTAAAGATAAGACATTTCAATTTTGTTTGAAATCACATTGTGCGAATACTAAACTCGTTTGTCTTTTTTGCAAGTATATTTGGCATCAAAGTGAAGGTTTATTGGGTATTTTGATACCAAATAAACCTCAAGGCGATGATAAATAATTGGGACAGAGACTAGATTCAATTAGTTTAATTGGAAACTTGTAATTGAATGCACTTTAATGCTATTGGGTGGAAAATCACACTTGGTAGTCCAAGTTATAAAGAAAGACCAAGACCACTTGACGGGCTCGATCATTACCACTCCACCTATTACTTAGGGAAAAATTCAAAAGTCAGGGGTTAAGTATGACAAATTCAATTTTCAAGTATCAAGTTTTAAAATACAAAACTCAGGTATAAGCTAATTAATTAAAAATATTTATTAACTAAATTTAATAAGGTGACAAATATACAATTAATGATCACTTATACATAATCATAGGTCACAACTTTTTTACTGATCACATTGTCAAATTAATTTATCACAAATTATTTCGAGGTTACAAATCAAAAATTTTGTAGATCACAAATTATTTCGAAGATCAAGAATAAATTTTTTTATAGGGGGCAATTTATTTCATTGGTCAGAAATAAAAAATATTACAGGACATAGTTTATTATCAATCATAGATTTTTAAAATTGTTGGTCAGAAATTATATTTCAGTCACAAGTTATTAAATTTGAAGGTCACGGTTTAATACTTGATCAAATATAACCAAATAATTGGTTCACCGCTACCAACATCGTCGTCATTGTCACTACCAACGCCACTTGCGACCGCCCTCAAAGCACCACACCACCACCACCACCATCAACCACACCACCGTCAACTCCTCCACCAGTACCACCAACAAAATTGTCACCAAGTCCACCATCGTCGAAAGTACCTCTACCTTCACAACCAACAAAAACCAACTAAAACCCCCTAATAATACCAAAACTCTCCCAAACCACCGCCAAATTTAATAAAACCCATCCCGACAGCCAGATCTGTCACCACGACCACCACCACAAAATCGCCACCACACAAACACCATCACCACCGCCACCACAAAAAAACACCATCCAAACACATCCCAACCACCATATCTACTCAAAACTCACAAAAACAGACACCCATAGAAACCAAACAACCACAATCGTTGCCTGCACCATACCACCAACAAAATTCATCATCGTCGCTTGCACCACACCGACTCGAGTCTGGTAAGCGGGTTCCAAATCCTTATTTCACAATTTGTAAACTGAAAATCGTGTGTATCAAATTGAAAATCGCTAAAAAGAAGTAGAGTATACATAGTTAGACAAGAAACTCACCGCACTGATTGCCACTCTTCCAAAAAATGTAGGCAGTACACTTTTTCTATGGGGGAGGGGGGGGGGAATTTAGGTTTTGTAGTGGGGTAAGTGGGTAAATTCAATTAATACCTGATTTTTGGTAAAAAAATAAAAAATAAATAAATAAAAAACATTCACACCTGAATTTTGAATTAGAACATTTACATACCTGTTTTTATGTAATTTCCTCTATCACTGAACCTATTATATTACGTATTGTGTGTTAGACATAACACCCAGCTTCTCCTTTGGCAATATTCTTGAGACAGAAATAATTTCTCTCACCATACGTTTAAATAGGTGACTTATTTTCAATTTTCACTGATAATTTTTTTTTCCCCTTTTTAAAATTAGCCAAACGTGTTTGTATTTTCTGAAAATGATGTGTAAAAGATTCAAAACTAATTCTACATTTTAACGGAGGGCTATATGGATTATTTAATGCATAAAATTCTGTACTTCATCTGTGAATGGACAACAATAGCCATGTCTGAGAAAGAAAATGAATTTCATAATAAAACTTTGATTCTTCTATCATCTACGAATGAGTTAAAAAAAAAAAAAAAATCCTACACTTAAACCGAATTCTTTACTATATAACACTTTTTTACATTAAAAAAAATTAATACTATTGAAAAAATCTCATCGAATGCACAGTGACGGATCCAGGTACTGGCGAGTAAGGGCGCAGAGGAATGGACAACAATAGCCATGTTTGAGAAAGAAAATGAATTTCATAATAAAACTTTGATTCTTCTATCATCTACGAATGAGTTAAAAAAATAATAATAAATAAAAAATAAATTCTACATATAAACCGAATTCTTTACTATATAATACTGTTTTAAATTAAAAAAATTTACTAGTATTGAAAAAATCTCATCGAATGCACAGTGGCGGATTTAGGTAGTGGCGAGCTAGGGTGGTCGCCCTAGTTGGATCCGACTGAAGCTTTTTTTTTTTTTTTTTTTTTTGACAAAAATTTTATTTTTTTTTTTTTTTTATTATTGTAGATGAAAGATCTACATTACTAATAATTCTTTCTATTTTTTGGAATCCCCTTCTGACTGAAATGGTTAGAGCTTATATTTACATTTTGCAAGTCTCGATTTCGAATCTCTTCACAGCTAACTTATTGTGCAAATTTTTTAGTTTTACAATTTCTAACAAAATGAATGCACTAGAAAAGAGTTGGATGAGATTCAAACCATGAGCTTCTACTCCGACCATTGAAAGTCTGACCACTATGGCATCCATTGCTTTTGGCACTTAACTCAACAAAATAATATATATTATATTTATTGGGTTTAATAAAATTATAAAGATTCAAAATCATACTCTTCCTTTAAATTATACGAAACTTGGCAATAATGTCGTTTGGTGAATATACGATTTATTCTTATAACGGAATTATATATATTCAATATAAACAAAATAATTTTTATATTTAAATTTTAGGTCTTGTCTTATTTTCATTTTTTTAAAATAGATTTTTATTTATTTTATTTTTAAGCATACATTCTTCAATAAAATAATATTACATGCAAATTCAAAATTTTTCCTTATTTTTAACATCACGTTCTCCATGAAATCAATATTTCAAAATGTATTTTTTGCTAAAAAATAAAGGACATCAAACGGATTTTTAATATTTTATTGCAACTGACGGTCGACAATCAATGGCCGCTCGTGCTGACTCAAAATCCTGGATTCACCACTGCGAATGCATGTGCTGTGCAGCATATATAATACAACTTCTAGCTAAATATCAAGAAATTTAAAGCTTATTTCCTTAGCAGCTTCTTGCATAACATCATCATATCGAGAAAAAAAGAGAGGAAAATAAAAAGAAAAGACTCGTGCATTTGTGAGCAAGCCCCTCCTTATTTAGTTAAAAATCTAAATTTTAGTAAATTTTAATAAAAGATGATAAAATATATAATTTAAAAATTAATAAAAGTTGTGAATTTCATGAAATCTTAGGATGAAATCAATTATATATTTTGATAGAGGTTTAATTGCGTACTTTTTGATTGTCAGCATAAAATTTGCATGTAAAGAAAAAATAAATTTTAAGCAATTTAGAACTTATTTATATGAAAATTATTAATTAAATGTGTTTGATTAATTTAATTTTTAACATATAAAATATAAATTTTTCATTTTTTATTGGTGGGTAGATTAAAGAGAGATTAAATTACTTCAAAAATAAAAACCGCCTCTCCCCATATAACATATTTTCCTTATTTTTGAGAAAAATATGATCACGTGACCAAAAATTGAAAAACATTTTCCATGAAAAACTTGTCAATCAAACACCCCAAAAGTAAGAATTTCGATGAAAAAATAGTATTTTCCGTAAAAAATATATATATTTTCCATAGAAAATAAAATCAATCAAACACACAATTAAAAGGACACACTGGAACTTTAAGTTGGATAAAAATCTGATACACCAGCTAAGAAAAGCAAAAGGGACGGGTTGGAATGGCAAAACTCTGTAATTCCATTTGATAAAGAAAAATGGCCTATTAAAGATTCATCCTAGCACTAACCACAACTCCTATAAAATAGGATCACACATAGCCTCCCGCGACATAGCCTAATGGTATAAAGGATAGGATTGAGGTTATCTCACGCCTTGCTGACAGCCGCAGTGTGGAAGTTCGATTCCTAAGACATGGAATTGAATTCCTTGAAGGCGCGGTGTACAGGCAGCTCTTGTTCCCTAACCTGCTAGGGCACGTTCCACGATTTACCTCCTTCACAAAGCGGGGCGGGGCGGTGGGAGCCCTCAAGGTTGGGGTTCAACCTTTTTTTTTTTTTTTTTTTTTGGTACAAGTAGAAAATTGTTCATATTACGGTTATAGAAACTGTAAACCTCACATTTAATTATATGTACCAAATGATACTGTTTTGACGTGCCCCTGATGTTTTCTGCAACATAATTAATAGGACATAACGATGCAATGATGTGATATGTTCCTCAAGGACAATGCTAAGTAGTAAATCATAGGGACGATGAGGTGGAAATGTACTAATAAGAGGGTATAAATAGCCCAAAATCTCTAGTTCCTTGCAAGTAACGAAGGATTCTCTTGGCAGCTAACAAATACATTTATGTTGGATTCTCCACATATCTACTTATTAAACTCACAGAATACATTATGTCTGGCCTTGTTGCAGTTAAATACATCAAAATTGCCAACAATTTACTTGAAAAGTGTGTTGTCCACCTTCTTCCCTTCATGATCTTTGTTTAGTTTCAAGTAAAACTCAATTGGAATGCTTACAAGATTGCAATCCTTCATCTGAAACCTATCCAAAATATCTCACACATACTTCTTTTGAGAAATAAAGATCCCATTAGCTGATTGCACTACTTCCGTGCCAAGTAATGCATCATACCAAGGTCAGACATTTCAAATTCAACCATCATAGATTTCTTGAAAACTTTAAAACATGACACCATCATTTCCAATAAATATAAGATCGTCTACATATAAGTAAATAACGAGCAGTTTCCCTTTATCTCCAATTTTAACAAAAAGTGTGCGCTCATATGGACATTTGGGAAAACCTTCTTTCAAAAAATAAGCATCAATGCGACTATACCAAGCTCATGGAGCTTGTTTTAATCCATAAAAAGCTTTCTTTAATCTATATACTTTATGCTCATTTCCGATCTTAATATAACCAAGGAATTGTTCTACAAATACCTCTTCCTCCAAATTTCCATGTAAGAATGCCTATTTGACATCTAGTTGGTAAGTAGGCCACATGTTCTACGCCGCCAATGCGATCACCAATCTGATTGTATCATTTCTTGCAGCGAGAGCAAAAACATCTACATTATCGATCCCATATTCCTACTTATATCCCTTAACTACCAAACACGCCTAATACTTATCAACTTCACCATTGTCCTTTAGTTTTGTTTTGAAGACCCACTTTACACCAACGGTTTTGTGCCTGTTCAGAAGATCAGTCAGCTCCCAAGAATCATTTCTTTCAACGGCGTCAATTTCATCATCCATCGCCTTTCACCATTTGTTTCTTTGACGGTACTTTCAAAAGTTGTGGGATCACAATCTGAAAATAAAGCAAAGTGAGTGATTGGATCTTCAATTTCAGTTACATCACAGTCTTCCATCCATACGAGCCTTTTTAGAATACGACGAAGAGATCGAGCTACTACATTAGTAGTTTCTGCTGCCGTTGGCAAAATTTCAGTAGTTGTTGGAGTTGCTTCTGATGAATTTTCAGGCATAAAGACTATTGAAGTTGGCTTACTTTCAGAATCATTGTCAAAAAGAATTTGAGTAGGTTGCTGCCTATTCCAATCCCACCCTCATCAAAGACAACGTCTCGACTGGTCACAATCTTCTTGGTTAGAGGATTGAACAATTCATATGCTTCGAATGCTTCACTAATGCCAAGAAAGACACACTTATCCCCCTTGTCATCAAGTTTCTCCCTTTTCCCATTCGAGATATGTGCATAAGCAATGCAGCCAAAAATTTTAAAATAATCTACAACCGATCTCCTTCCACTCCAAGCCTCCTCTGGTGTCATATATTGCACAACAAATGTAGGATTTTTGTTCAAGATGTGAATATCCAATTTATTGCTTCAGGCTAAAAAGGTTTTGGAATTCTCCCTCTTGCCAACAAGCTTCTCACCATATTGAGGATGATTCTATTTTTTCTCTCTAATACACCATCTTGTTGTGGTGTATAAGTAGTTGTAAGCTCTCTTCGAATGCCATTTACTTCACAAAAACCTTCAAATTCAGTTGAGCAATATTATCCACCACGATCTGTTCAGAGGGTCTTAATGGTCTTTCTTATTTCATTTTCCACACGAGCCTTGTAGCTTTTAAATGCACAAAAAGTTTCTAATTTTTTCTATAAAAAAATAAGTCCAAGTTTTTCAAGTATAATCATCAATGAAGGTAATTAAGTATCTTTTACCTCTATTAGAAAATGGTGTTATATGGCCGCAAATATCGGAATGAACTAGCTCCAAAGCATCTTTTGCTTGCCATGACTTCCCTTGGGGAAATTGAGAATGATGTTGTTTGCCAACAACACATTTTTCACAAGCTTGGAAAGGAATACTAATATGAGGAAGACATTGTAGCTTTTAAATGCACAAAAAGTTTCTAATTTTTTCTATAAAAAAATAAGTCCAAGTTTTTCAAGTATAATCATCAATGAAGGTAATTAAGTATCTTTTACCTCTATTAGAAAATGGTGTTATATGGCCGCAAATATCGGAATGAACTAGCTCCAAAGCATCTTTTGCTTGCCATGACTTCCCTTGGGGAAATTGAGAATGATGTTGTTTGCCAACAACACATTTTTCACAAGCTTGGAAAGGAATACTAATATGAGGAAGACCTGTCGCCATATTTTTCTGTTGGAGAGTCTTCAATCCAACTCAAGTGGCCATAACGAAAATGTCACAACCAAGAAGGATCTTTTACTTCAACTACCAAACAAGATTGCACACTTTCTATCTTCAATGGAAACAACTTGTTTGAACTCATTTGCACAACATCAATGGCTCCTCAAGTAGAATCATAGATTTCACAAACACCCTTTTGAATAGTGATTACATAACCCTTTTCTTGCAATAGATCAGCACTTAACAAATTACTTTTCAAGTCAGGAACGTAAAGGACATTAGAAATTGTTTCTACAAAACCATTCTTGGTTCTTATTTCAATATCACCCTTTCCCATCACCTCACAATAGAACAATCACCAAAACTTACTATAGAATGAAAGCCTTCATTTATTAAAAAAAAAAAAAAAAAAAAAAAAAGAAGACTTACTTCCACACGTGGTTATTGCAGCCTGTGTCCACATACCAAACATCATAATCAGGTTCTTGATTAGCTCGAACAGTCATCAACAAAGTTTCCACTTCCTTCTTTTCAGCAAAATTCGATTGCTCTTCATTTTGTTTGTCCTTGGGTAGCCTAGTTTGATATTCAGAATGATAATGTCCAAATTTATGACATCGAAAGCACTCCACCTTGGACTTGTCAAAATGTTGATCTCATTCTTTGCCTTGGTCCTGAAATTGATCATCGTTGACTTTGAAAGACCTGCTGCTAGGGATGGCAAAGTGGTTGGCCTCGCGCAGCCCACATGCCCCGCCTTAGACGGGGCGAGGCAAAGCAACTTTTTGCCCCATTTAATTTTTTTTACATTTTCAAAATTTCAAGTTATATCATTATTAGATAATAAAATACAATTTCAAAATAGATTTTTAACGGGTGAATTGTCTAGAAACAAAATTATCTTTAATCTTCTTTTTCCCCCTTCATGGGATGGGTTCAGGGCGGAGCGAGAATGCCTCGCCCCGCCTTGCCAACCCGTTCAGGGCGGATTTTTTTGCCATCACTACCTGCTCTCATCTCTATTGCCTTGATTTCCCATTCCTCTACCTCGATCCCTTCCTCTAGAGTTTGAGAAATGAGTAGAGGTGGAAGCCTTCAAAGTCTATTCCTCTAAAGTTGAACTTCGGTTCATCTTCTATTCATGGACCAACAAGGAACTCTGCAGTTCATCAAGAGAGAATGCATCTATGTTTTTCGATTTTCAATGGAGCACACGACATAATCAAACCCTAGTGTCAGGGAACATAATATCTTCTCCACAATGGTGACATCCTCCATCTTCTCACCATGAAATCGCATTTTGTTACTTCACTCCATAGTCCTAGCACATTCGCTCGTGATAGACTCCCCATCCTTCATTTGTAGAGTCTCAAAATCTCTTCTCAAGGATTGAAGCCGTGCACGCTTCACTCTAGCAGAGCCTTGATATTTTTTTCATGGAATCCCAAATATCTTTGGAAGTTTCTTTGCTAAGAATTGTTTCCAAGATGTGACGATTAATGGCTTGGAAAAGCTAATTTTTTGCCTCCAGATCCTTTAGCTTTCGCCCTTCTAACTCTGTTTTTTAGGCATCTGTCAAGACAAAATTTGGTGCCGATGCTTCAATTCCAGATTCAACGATTTGCCAATACTCTTCTGACCGTAGAAAATTCTCCATTAACATACTCCAATGGTCATAGTAACCATTAAAACATGGAATCGCTGCCTGCATAAATTTTGAATCTAAAGCCATTGATTCCTCAAAAAAAGGGGGGGAGTTGGAGGAGAGAATGGATGCGGCTATTTTTGAACTGTTTTGGGGTTTCTTACTATTTGGGAACTCTTCACTATTTGATGGCTCTGATACCACTGATACTCCAGTTAAGAAAAGCAAAAGAGACGGGTTGGAATGGCAAAGCTTTGTTATTCCATTTGATAAAGAAAAAGGTCCTATAAATAGGCTTTACATGAGAAAGATTCATCCTAGCACTAACCACAACTCCTATAAAATAGGATCACACATAAGACACTTACTCAACCACGAAATCAAATAAACAAATACCTAAAAACCTGGACAAACCTACCAATGACTAGAGCTTCCATTAAATATTAATAAATATGAAATAAAATATTTAAATCTTAACAAAATTGACAATAAAATGTGCACACACTTGAATTTGGTACAGTCAGTTTCAATTCAACACACTAATCTTTGAACTGGACAAATCACATCGCAATTAAGGATGATTTATTTTACTACAACATAAAAACCCAAAGAAACGGGGGCGATATGATGATTTATTATAAGATATTTTTGTCATAGATTAGTCATTACATCAAGCAAGTGGAGACTAATTAAGAAACAGATGGATTAAAATTTCTTGAACCAGCATTTCACAGAGTCAAGAATAAATATTTACTCGTGGGTTTTTTGAAGAACACGGTAAAGACAATACAGTGACGAGACGAGCATGATAAAGAAAGAAAGAAAAAAAAATTAACGTTTCCTGCTATAGTGCATCCACATGATTCATAAGATATTTGATGCTCATTTCTGAGTAACATATGCAGGTCAAGTAGAACAAAACCTTCAAACTGCTTGCTTCTGGACACCCAATTTCAAAATATCTATGTAGATCATCAACTGCATCACACATCACAGTGAGGAGTGAATGAGTTCTTACAAACTGATCCATTTGATAAACCATAGACATCGAATTTCAATGAAATAAAATCATATAAATATTAGCAAGGAATTTTTGACGTCATCAGTTTTAACTTTTCTTTGCCATCAAAAGTTATATAGTAGGAAAACATATAGTAAATGACAGAAATGTAATGCATATAATCTGATAACAGTTTGATTGCATTCACACTGCACATGGCTTTCCTTAACTATGCTAAATTCATTATGCAGTCTAGATGCAACATGACACACCCTGTTCCAATATCATTTGCCCGGGATGTGATGGTGGCAAAAGTAGTGTAAGGAAATAACATAAATATATATATATAGTCCATCACGTAAATAAACTAAAAAGTTAAAGACTTAACATACATGAATATTAATAGAATGAAATGTAATTGATATATCTAGTTCAATTCAATCAAGGAACCACATCAAAACCTCAACCAGCCTGAAAAAATAAAAATAATAAAAAATAAACACACACACACACAGAGAAATCCATTCCCATGTCTTCCTAGTTCAATAAAACAATCAGGACCATGTGCATCCAAAAGTTAATCTCATTATAATTTTAAAAAAGGAACAGCTTCATAAAGCTTTTTTCAACAAATGATATCCCAAATTGAGATCAGTTTATGGAATCTTTTAAATTCCTTCTACTGAAAACTAACTTTTATCGAAACATGCTGAATACAATTATATTCGAAATCATTATATGAATGCGGCGAAGTTAGCCAAACTGCACGGCTACTTATGAAATTACTACTATTAGGTGCAAAAATGAAAGCCCATGGGCCTCCAAACTATTAGCTCATCCCAATTTATTCTTTATTAAAAAGGGAGATGTTCAACAGAACAAACACATTTAAAGAACAGCACGCGATGGTAACTCAGAGTTAGGTCCATGCGTGTTCACAACAGTGCCATTGGAAGATTGCTTGACTGCAAAAAGAAGTATGCATATCTCTTAATCTTGTTTCCATCATAATTACAATGAACATAACTATGCCACATTCCGCAAATAAAGTAAAAACTATTAGCAAAAGAAGGTCGTAAACAGATGTATCTCACCGGATCTCGAATTACTGAATATCCTTGCCTATAGATTTGAAATCTTCGGGAGGCCATAACTACATACAAAATAAAGCAAGAATAGATCTTCACAACATTGAAATTTAAATGAAACTTAAATCAAACAACTCTAGTAGAATTGAACTTAAGCCATTCAATCTGTCTAATTCAAACCAGTTTACAATCCATTTAAATTGAAGTTAAAAGGTAGCCTCTAGATGCTTTTCAATACGTATAAAAAAAATCCAAGAAACACAAATAAGGCTATAAAGCAATTTGAAGTCTGAAATTCTGCAGCTAAATGATAAATTTGCCTACCACACAGAAAACTCTGCCTTGTAGAAGAGCATAGGGAATTGGCCCAAACTTCCTTGAATCCTTCGTATTATATTTATTATCCCCCTCTATCCAAACATGGCCCTTTGGTACCTGATAAAATTGAAAAAGTAATTCCAAAATCTGGTTAAAAATTAGAAAGAGCAAAAACTTATCACACACATACGAAAACTGATAACAACATATTAATTCACAACCTTTGAAGCCTCAATCACAACTCTTCAGTGGCCTAATACATGCTCCAATACTTGGACCTTGCTCTAGGAATATAATTATACATACATATTATGCACTTGGAAGAGACAGAGAACTATATTGTCCATGCAGAGGATTATATAGATGACTGTAAGAAATATTAAACAGATTGATTGTACATAAGAAATTTGTCTAGAATCCCATAAACCCTAAACAGTATTTTATCTAGACCAACTTTTCATTATACAACAAACAAGAACATTTCTGAAACAAATTGATAATGGAAAAAGTTTAAGAATTAGGGTCAATTACAATAACAGTCTTTTCTTCGTCACTATTCTTAGGATTCACCAAGTAAGTAACGCTGTCACCTTCCCCGCCCTTCACTCTTTTGGTCACAATCTGTCTCGGGTTTTCGGGGCTCCGTACCAGGACCACGTCACCCGGGCCAACTTTCCCCAAACGGGTCGAGATTCTTTCAGCCAAAAGCAAGTTGCCGTAGAGATTGATCGTTGGGAGCATGCTGGGACCCATACCCTGCAATGACAGAATTTATACTTCAATAATTTATCTCCAGCAAGAGAGTACTTTGAGGTACAACATGCTGATGCGTACCCAGGCGAAAGTGCAAATGTACGTGTTTGTAACATGAAGAAAGCAAAAGAATTTGGTCACACGGAGGGTTTGTTGCAGAGCCTCCTTTACATATGGTGTCAACTGCCTCAGAGTTTGCATCTCTCTCTCTCTCTCTCTCTCCCTCCCTCTCCCTCTCCCTCTCCCGCTCCCCGTATGTGCATATACTATAATACATTCTACTTTTGTTAGGAAAGTGGAAATTGAACATAATTGGGCTTGGCCAACTGTAGCCCGAGCATTGGATCCAATAATTTTTAAAAGGAAATTAACATAAGTAACACTACAGAAGAAGTGTTAAGCACTACTTTCTATTGTTTCAATTTTATGGAAGGCCCACTAAATTCTCATAAGTTCTCAATTAAGCTACTTGTACGGATGATGATTTTTCATCAAAATTGTCTTTGGCTCCCAACAATGAACATCAGCTTTTAGGAATAGTAGAAGCTCTAGTTGCTACGATTTGGCGAAGGTGGTTGATTGAGATCTAAAGTTCAATAATAGACGTCTATTGACATTCTAATCTTTTTCTCCTTTCAGAGCTTATCCGTCCTTCTTTACTTTTATAAGAAGCCATTTACATAAAGGACAGGGAACTGCTTAAAGAATGTTCAAGTTGCAAGTCAAAGAGTAAAATACTTGAGGGACCCTGTGCTTGAAATGGGAGAACCATGGGGTGAAGGCAATTCTTCCTCGGCTATATTTTGATGGATATTTGGCATGTTTTTCTTGAAAATGGCAGTAGAATCTCTGTTTTACAACTTGGCGAAAATGAATTCATTTTCGAGTCTTTATTTGACAAGAAAACGGTTTATGTTAATTTACAAACTTAGCCTAATTTTATACCATCCATCAGAATGACCTTTTAGCTGTAGGAGTCCTCAGTCATCACTATAGACCAATAGATGTAGCAAATTTTCTTGATCTGTATACAACCTACCAAGACTGCATTTAATATTTCTAACCAAAATTGCTTTTCTGCTTAGAAAAAATAAAGAAAAAGAAATCTCTTTTTTGGGTTCTCTTGGATAAGATTATGAAGAGATTACCATCAATTAGTTATTTTTTTCTCATTCAAATCCTTTTCTGGTTGACAGTGTCCATTGCTCAATCCAGTTAAAGGTTGAATTTTCATGAATATCAATACTATTAAGTCTGGTTTCTTTCCAAAGTAATCAAACTCAATCGTCTTTACATTCTCAATTTTTCATCCATCCATTTTCCTTCAATTCAATTTTCACCCTCCAAATCTCCCAAAGTCAAGTGTGTGAGAGCGGTGGGTAGAAAATACAAATCCTATTTCAAGCACTAGGGAAGCAGCATAAGATATAGAAAATAACAGTACCAAGAAAATCAAGTTCCTTAACTACAATTTTATTAATATAAAATGCATGAAAGTAAATAGAATCTTTACAACTACTTATTCAGAACGCAAAATGATGAAAAAAGTAGTAATAGAAAATATCCTAGAAAATGTTGTATCCTTCCAAATTAGCACTCATATTTGCAGTCACCATAGCCTGCAAGATCATTAAAAAAATTGCAAAGATCATTAATATCCATAATCAGAACATGAACAACAAAATTAAATGGAATTTTTTTTTTTTTAAAGAGCCCCTTTTTTCATAGTCAAAGCGAAAAGGATTATACATATAAAGTTTTTCGTTCAAAAGACGTTCTTTTGAACTAAATATCAATTTTAACCTTATCGAAAGAAAAATTCACCCCCTTCCCCAGTGGGACTGGGACGAGAAAAGGGGCAGCTTGGGGAGGGACAAACTGGATATAATACTTTACTTGGATCAGTGACAGCAGTGAGACCAGAATTCTTGAAATCACAATTCCAGTAGTGTCTTCCCATTTTCTGGTAGTAAAGATTCATTACAACTGAGGCATGGTTTATCAGACTAGTAGGGTAAAAGCAGGGCCCTCCTTGTTGGATCATGCTACAATTTACTATGTCACATGCATACTCAATGTTATCTATCAGTGCCTGATCTGATGTCGATGGCCTTGCAATGCACCAAACTCTCTGTATATTCACACGAAAATTTCCTAATTATTTCAAGAAATTGTTTCTTTTTAACAAGACTTTGCTTTTTCTATTATATTTTGCCTCTAAATTACCTGTCCAGGTGCTTGTCCATTTACAGGCCTCAAACTTCCACCTGAAATAACAAAAATTGATTCAGTTAAGTCGTCTCGAAGACTGGTAACACTTTCTAACAGTTCAAGCTTTATCGACTCAAGAAAAATGAAATTTTGAAGAAATATACCTGAAATGGCGAACAAGAAGAGGAGAAAGGATCCAAGAATTGGAAATGAGTTAGACATGGATGCAGAATTGTGTGATGAACTCAAAATATTCAAGATATGTGTTGAAAATAAAGTGAGAGAATGCTTGAATTTATAGCTCAAAGAAATTCATGTGATCTCTGTTGGAATACCAAGTTATTTCAGGGGTATCGTTTTGTATACCATCTATTTGGTTATTTTTTACCCAAAAATGAAAAGTCTTTACATCTAAAACTGAATATTAAATATGAAATAATGGTCTTTATGATTATTTAATTTAATATAGGTATTAGGTTGTTTTGTTATTATGAAAAAATTGTAGTAATTGGCTTAATGAGCGGAAAATGTGCTGTGCTATTAGGTGAAACGTATATTTCAATGGAAATTAATTTTGCACTAGTTTCTACTCTCTTTTTTTAATTTTTTTTTCATTTATTAATTAATTAGACAATTTTTTGATCCTGTGACCATCTTTTCGTTGTCATTTTTTTCTCTCTTCATATTTTCTTGAATGGGTTGGTAGCACAATTTCAACAGTAGTAATATTGGAAAGTTTAAACCATGTTCGATACTCTCAATATACAACGTCGAGTAAAGTCTAGCATAACATAAATATCAATAAAATTCATGTGCATTTCCTACGTGGCTCCTTGAGAGTCACCTATTTGGAAAAATGATAAGAACTATGCTTTTGTGGGGAGGAAAAAAAAAAGGAGGAAGGGGGATAAAATTTAGCCTCCATTTGCTTTAGTTGAAAAAGTTGATAAAAGTTTAAGTCAAAGTCAACAATTAATTTTAGCATAACATTTTTACGACGCCATCAATTTTTCAACAACACTTTTTGTTCAAAACCTACTAATTATTTGATTTTTAGTAAAACGAAATATGATTTAAATAAATAAATTGTTACCCATTACTTCCATTCGAGACAGTTTGGCCGAGTGGTCTAAGGCGCCAGATTTAGGCTCTGGTCCGAAAGGGCGTGGGTTCAAATCCCACAGCTGTCACCCAATTGTTTTTGTCACGTTCAATTTTTTCCAGTCTTCATTTTCTGTTCTGTTTTCAAGTAGATTAATTTACTTTCATCACTGCTAGAAAACACCAATAATTTTTTATTTTTTTTTTTAAATCTTCATCATTTTTTGTTTCTGTTCTTAAGTCGATTATTTTGCTTCTGATCACCACTAGAAAACACGGTTAAAGATCTTAAAATCCAAGTTCATCGTATCATAGCTTTCACAAAACACTCTCTCCGTACAAATCGTTTTCAAAGGTGAATCTACCTAATGTGGTTGTAATAGAAGCTCTCCTGCCTCCAAGTTCTTGATCTTACTCTGTTTTCATTCACTGAAAAATGAAAATCAGCCTTTCTGGTCAGCTCACAGCTTACCCCCTCATGCAAACTATTTTTCCAGTAACTACAAAATCTGCAAGCAATAAATTTCAGAAAAATAATTTAAAATGGAAGCATCCCAGATTGCCCAAGTAACACAGCATTGTTTTAACATGGCCCCAATT
Source organism: Olea europaea var. sylvestris (assembly GCF_002742605.1). Classification (NCBI taxonomy): domain Eukaryota; kingdom Viridiplantae; phylum Streptophyta; class Magnoliopsida; order Lamiales; family Oleaceae; genus Olea; species Olea europaea. Next base: position 143,067 of record NW_019236343.1, read on the forward strand.
ACAACTAACAGGAATAATTCCATACAGACAATTGTGATTCAAATGCTCCCACATAGGCTTTGATCTGAGGCAAAACCAGCTTTCTGGAATGATCCCTCCCTCCAGATTCGTCTAATCAGGATTTTCTCACATGTAAATCTGGAAAAAATACAAAAAGGTTTTGGCTTTTTGTCGAATCTTACATGTAAATCTGTAGCTGACAATAACATGCCTCAGAACATTCCTGATGACCTCTTTCAATTGATCAAAGCTTCAAGTACGAGATCTAAGAAAGAGAAACTCAAGTTGTACTTTCATACAAACACTATCAAGACTTCTCTGAGGCTGTGAGAAATAGGTTACCTTAGTGGATTGTCGGATTGGTTGATTCACAGAAATTAGATTACACACCAGTAAGGTTGTTCACAGCATGATAACCAGCAGGAAAGAGCAATTCCAAGAGGGAAATAAATAGAATAAAATAAAAAAGAACGAACAGTTATGCGCTCAAACAGCTGCTTGATCTTTGGTTGCAGCACGATTCAAGATGTTACTTCTGAACTCGATTCACTTTCTGATTTGGACCTCAATTAGAACAAGCGTAACAAAACAATCCCAAAAATTAGCTTGTGTTCACCGACTCACAACTCAAGATCTTTTACACAGCTATCCCCTTGGATCTATTCCAGGTGGGTCAGGGAATGCGAATGTGAAGCCTGAAAAACCTCAATCTTATCGTAGGTAAAATTTCATAGATGCAACTACTTATGTTTCATTTTCAATTTTTCCTGACGCCATTATCTCATGATAAATCTATCTTATGAAATGCATGCTTACGCATGAATCAGAGTATCAGAATTTGCATACATGAGGAAAGCTACTACAAATATAGATGTGCATCAATTTTGGTATTACAGCGAGGAATCCAAAAGAAGGCTACAGTGTTTACAGGAGAAGACAGATTGTCAACTAGGCAATCATTTTGTGTCAACTGGTGAAGAACGGTCCAAGAACCTGCTTAATTCATTATTTAGCATCATATAACTCCTCAGAACAAGAGGCATTAGAAAGGCTTCTCCATTCCTGCACTTCGGGAGAAACTAGATATGATTAATTATCATGGCTTCTCCGTGTCTTGACCAACTAACATGATCTCGACTTTGGGAGAGACTAGTTTTTAGAAAATTTAATTGAAGAAGTTGAGATTCTTAGAGGTTTCTGAGTACAAATAGGAATTCAATTTGGATTATGCCATTCGGCAGGGTGTAAAACAAGAAACTATGATCTTGAAGAAATCGTATTATTCTACGCTAAAAAGGCAAGTACGAAGCAAAGCAAAAATGATTTTAAAAAAAAGGTCAATTATACAATAAAACAAGAAATACTCATGAATCCTCTGCATATAGCCATGACATAAACGATGCAATAATAGTAATAATAACACGAAGGAGACTCCTAATCTGTTGGTGGATCATTCTGCAAGAACTCATCAATAGTTGAGGGAAACTCAAAGCCTCCAAAATCATGGCTATTATTTTCTGAATGTAACACAATAGCTTTGCACAAAAGCAAATGTGCCAACCTGAATGGCTCTTTCTTCTCACCGCTCAAGAAATAATTGATCCACCCCTCTAACCTCTCAAATTCCTTCCCATTCTTCGGGCCCTTCATCCCAATAATCTTTCCATAAAATGCATCATCACGACCTACATTAAAGAACCCTTCCCTTTTGTTGGGCTCTTCACAGTGGGATAATCCCAATAGCTGCATCAAAAGCACAATGTCATCGTCAAGATTGTTTTCTTTAGTTTGATAGACCAGTTCGTGGATTCCACAATGTTTTTCTTGAGCTGGGCTATCATGGGTTGGTGGGAAATCAGGGGAATTTGTGAGAAATTCTCGAGGGACTTCACTTTCTTGGAGGGATGAAGTGTTTGCATTGGTGGTGGTGGCGCTAGGGTCATAGTCGAGGTAAATGGGGGAACCAAGAGAATCTGTTTGTTCGGTATTGATGATATTTTCTTGATTTTGCGGTGGCGGCAGCGGCAGCGGCGGCGGCGGCGGCGGAAGAGCCGAGGACAATGATGAGTGGTTTTCAAGTTTGAGCCTTTTTTCCACTTGCTTGAGAGAGGAGAAAAATTGGGCGTGTCTCTGCATTGCCCAGACGATTGGGATCTATAATTAGCTTTTACGGTTGAAGGAATTTTTTGAATATGGCAAAATTACCCAACAGTGCCGAGCCCTAATCAGGAGGGAACAGTTGGATGGTCCGTTTCCCAGAAAATCCCCCGCTTCCCATTTGGTATCCTTTAAAACATATTTGGACGAAAAAATATTTCGCACGTCCATTTAAAACCATTTTTCCCACTTTTTAAACCCATGTTTTGAAAATTTACTATTGCAACACTCATTTACCTACTTTAATGGTTGACAAACATGGGGTAGTTTTTATATTGGCTGAATTATTGAGCCTATTTTTCACAATGGGTAATTGGCACAAAACGTCCCTATCTTTTAAGTCTATTGTGGAAAACGTCCATACCTTTCATTTTTTGGCATTTTTGCCCTCATTTCAACCTTTCTTTGCGCTGGACGTCCTTCCGTCCATATTCCGTCAGTTTTTCCGTTTATTAAATACAAAAATATCTTTTTCTTTCCATAAACAAGGATAAAATTGTCCTCACACACTTCACCCCTTTTTCCCGCCATCAACTTAGTCCATAAGTAACAGTAGCAGCGACATGAATCTGAAAATACTTTAAATAATTAAGTTAAATAAAGAAAAAATATCGTGAACACATTATATTTCACAATTCCACAACTACTGTTGCTGTCATCTTGTGTCACTGGAAAATTTTAGAAAGACATATTAAATGGGTAGTCAATTTATAATGAGCCAAAATGGTGAATGGCTCTTTTTGGCTCAATGGAGAAGATGAATGGCTCATTTTAAATTGACTCATTATAAATTAACTACCTATTTAATATGTCTACCCATTTTGGCTCATTATAAATTGACTACCCATTTAATATGTCTTTCTAAAATTTTCCAGTGACACAAGATGACAACAACAGTA
>NW_019236344.1:0-1744 GCF_002742605.1 Olea europaea var. sylvestris
GACAGGTTTATCGGGAACAAAAATTGCGCAGGGCGTAATTTCGTCATTTTTTGCGACTATGTCGGAATTGGCTAAAATTTGACTGGTTGATCGGAAACAAAAATCGCGCCGGGGGCAATTTCGTCATTTTTTCTCGACTGTTTCGGAATTTGCTTAAATTTGGCAATTTGATCGGAAATAAAAATCGCGTCGGCGGCAATTTCGTCATTTTTCTCGACTGTGTCGGAATGGGCTCAAATTTGACAGGATTATCGGGAACGAAAATCGCGCCGGGTGTAATTTCGTCTTTTTTCGCGACTGTGTCAGAATTGGCTAAATTTTGACTTGTTGATCGAAAACAAAAACCGCGCCGGGGGCAATGTCGTCATTTTTCACGACTCTGTCGGAATTGGCTGAAATTTGGCAGTTTGATCGGAAACAAAAATCGCGCCGGGGCAATTTCGTCATTTTTCTCGACCCTGTCGGAATTGGCTGAAATTTGGCAGTATGATCTGAAACAAAAATCGCGCCGGCAATTTCGTCATTTTTCTCGATTGTGTCGGAATGGGCTCAAATTTGACAGTTTGGTCGGAAACAAAAATCGCGCCGGTGGTAATTTCGTCATTTTTCTCGACTGTGCCGGAATTGGCTGAAATTTGGCAGTTTGATCTAAAATAAAAATCGCGCCTGTGGCAATTTCGTCATTTTTCTCGACTGTGTCGGAATGGGCTCATATTTGACAAGTTGATCGGGAACAAATATCGCGCCGGGTGAAATTTCATCATTTTTCGCGACTGTGTTGGAATTGGCTAAAATTTAACTGGTTGATCGGAAACAAAAATCGCGCCGATGGCAATTTCGTCATTTTTCTCGACTGTGTCGAAATTGGCTGAAATTTGGGAGTTTGATCGGAAATAAAAATCGCGCCGGAGGCTATTTCGTCATTTTTCTCGACTGTGCTGGAATGGGCTCAAATTTGACAGGTTGATCGGGAACAAAAACCGCGTCGGGGGTAATTTCGTCATTTTTCGCGACGGTGTCTGAATGGGCTGAAATTTGGCAGGTTGATCGGAAACAAATATCGCGCCGGGGGAAATTTCATCATTTTTCGCGACTGTGTCGGAATGTGCTCAAATTTGACAGGTTGATCGGGAACAAAAACCGCGTCGGGGGTAATTTCGTCATTTTTCGCGACGGTGTCTGAATGGGCTGAAATTTGGCAGGTTGATCGGAAACAAATATCGCGCCGGGGGAAATTTCATCATTTTTCGCGACTGTGTCGGAATGTGCTCAAATTTGACAGGTTGATCGGGAACAAAAACCGCGTCGGGGGTAATTTCGTCATTTTTCGCGACTGTGTCGGAATTGGCTAAAATTTGACTGGTTGATCGGATACAAAAACTGCGCTAAGGGCAATATGGTCATTTTTTCGACTGTGTCGGAATGGGCTCAAATTTGACAGGTTGATCGGGAACAAAAATCGCGCCGGGTGTAATTTCGTCATTTTTTGCGAATGTATCGGAATTGGCAAAAATTTGACTGGTTGATCGGATACAAAAACTGCGCTAAGGGCAATATGGTCATTTTTTCGACTGTGTCGGAATGGGCTCAAATTTGACAGGTTGATCGGGAACAAAAACCGCGTCGGGTGTAATTTCGTCATTTTTCGCGACTGTGTCGGAATGGACTCAAATTTGACATGTTTATCGGGAACAAAAATCGCGCCGGGGGCAATTTCGTCATTTTTCTCGACTGTGTCGAAATT
>NW_019236344.1:1807-2121 GCF_002742605.1 Olea europaea var. sylvestris
TAAAAAACGCGGCGGGGGCAAATTCGTCTTTTTTCTTGACTGTGTCGGAATGGGCTCAAATTTGACAGGTTGATCGGGAACAAAAACCGCTCCGGGTGTAATTTCGTCATTTTTCGCGACTGTGTCGGAATTGACTAAAATTTAACTGGTTGATAGGAAACAAAAATCGCGCTGGGGGCAATTTCGTCATTTTTCTCGACTGTGTCGAAATTGGCTGAAATTTGGGAGTTCGAACGGAAATAAAAATCGCGCCGGCGTCTATTTCGTCATTTTTCTCGACTGTGTCGGAATGGGCTCAAATTTGACAGGTTTAT
>NW_019236345.1:0-191 GCF_002742605.1 Olea europaea var. sylvestris
ACAGGTTGATCAGGAACAAAAATCGCGCCGGGGGTAATTTCGTCATTTTTCGCGACTGTGTCGGAATGGGCTCAAATTTGACAGGTTGATCAGGAACAAAAATCACGCCGGGGGTAATTTCGTTATTTTTCGGAAATGTGACGGAATTGGCTAAAATTTGACAGGTTGATCGGAAACAAAAATCGTCCCGG
>NW_019236345.1:520-2121 GCF_002742605.1 Olea europaea var. sylvestris
GGAAACAAAAATCGCGCCGGGGACAATTTCGTCATTTTTCGCGACTGTGTCGGAATGGGCTAAAATTTGACAGGTTGACGGAAACAAAAATCGCCTCGGGGGCAATTTCGTCATTTTTCTCGACCGTGTCGGAATGGGCTCAAATTTGATAGGTTGATCGGGAACAAAAATCGCGCCGGGAGAATTTCGTCATTTTTCACAACCGTGTCGGAATTGGCTAAAATTTGACAGCTTGATCGAAAAAAAAATCGCGCCGGGGGCAATTTGGAAATTTTTCGCGACAGTGTCGGAATGGGCTGAAATTTGGCAGTATGATCGGAAATAAAAATCACGCCGAGGGCAATTTCCTCCTTTTTCTCGAGTGTGTCGGAATGGGCTGAAATTTGGCAGGTTGATCGGAAATAAAAGCCGTGCCGGGGACAATTTCGTCATTTTTCGCGACTGTGTCGGAATGGGCTTAAATTTGACAGGTTGATCAGGAACAAAAACCGCGCCGGGGATAATTACGTCATTTTTCGCAACTGTGTCAGAATTTGCTAAAATTTGACAGTTTGATCGGAAACAAAAATCGTGCCGCAGGCAATTTTGTCATTTTTCGCGACGATGTCGAAATGGGCTAAAATTTGACTGGTTGATCGGAAACAAAAATCGCGCCGCGGGCAATTTCCTCATTTTTCGCGACTGTGTCCGAATTGGCTAAAATTTGACTGGTTGATCGGAAACGAAAATCACGCCGGGGGTAATTTTGTCATTTTTCGCGACGATGTCGGAATGAGCTAAAATTTGACAGGTAGATCGGAAATAAAAATCGCAGCATGGGCCATTTCGTCATTTTTCGCGACTGTGTCGGAATTGGCTAAAATTTGACAGGTTGATCGGAAACAAAAATAGCTCTGGGGGCAATTTCGTCATTTTTCGAGACTGTGTCGGAATGGGCTCAAATTTGACAGGTTGATCAGGAACAAAAATCGCGCCTGGGGTAATTTCTTCATTTTTTGCATCTGTGTCGGAATTGGCTAAAATTTGACTGGTTGATCGGAAACGAAAATCACGCCGGGGGTAATTTTGTCATTTTTCGCGACGATGTCGGAATGAGCTAAAATTTGACAGGTAGATCGGAAGCAAAAATCGCGTCGGGGACAATTTCGTCATTTTTTTCGACTGTGTTGAAATGGGCTAAAATTTGACTGGTTGATCGGAAATAAAAATCGCAGCATGGGCCATTTCGTCATTTTTCGCGACTGTGTCGGAATGGGCAAAAATTTGACAGATCGATCGGAAACAAAAACCGCGTCGGGGAAATTTCATCATTTTTTGCAATGGTGTCGGAATGGGCTCAAAGTTGACAGGTTGACCGGGTACAAAAACCGCGCCGGGGGCAATTTCGTTATTTTTCGCGACTGTGTCGGAATTGGCTAAAATTTGACAGGTTTGATCAGAAACAAAAATCGCACGGTGGGCAATTTTGTCATTTTTCGAGACGGTGTCGGAATGGGCTAAAATTTGACAAGTTGATCAGAGACAAAAACCGCGCCGGAGGCAATTTTGTCATTTTTCGCAACAGTGTCGGAATTGGCTAAAATTTGATAGGTTGATCGGAA
>NW_019236346.1:0-2121 GCF_002742605.1 Olea europaea var. sylvestris
ACACGACGGTGTCGGAATGGGCTGAAATTTGGCAGGTTGACTAGAAACGGCCCCAGAAATTGAAGTCGGGTTACAGACCCGGGATCACGGGATTTTAGCAAAATTCCTTCGTACAGGCCTCCAAATAATTAGTTTCCGTATTAATTATGTCAGGTTGAAGAAGTGTTGGACAGAAAATTAACAAAGAAAAATTGTAGCAGGGGCAGTTTTGTCATTTGTCGCGACGGTGTCGAAATGGGCCGAAATTTGGCTGGCTGATGGGAAACGGCCCCAGAAACTGGAGTCAGGGCACAGACCCGGGATCTGGGGAATTTAGCCAAATTCCTTCGTTTAGTCCTCTAAGTAATTAATATATTAATTATGTCAGGTTGAAGAAGTGTTGGACAGAAAATTAACAAAGAAAAACCGCACAGGGGGCAATTTCGTCATTTGTCGCGACTGTGTCGGAATTGGCCGAAATTATGCAGGTTAATTGGAAACTGCCCCAGAAATTGGACTCTGGGCACAGACCCGGGATCACGGGATTTTAGCCAAATTCCTTCGTTTAGGCCTCCGAATAATTAATTTTCGTATTAATTATTTTAGGTTGAAGATGTCTTGAATAGAAAATTAACAAAGAAAAATCGCACCAGGGGCAATTTCATCATTTGTCGCGACGGTGTCGAAATGGGCCGAAATTTGGCAGGTTGATTGGAAACAGCCCCAGAAATTGGAGTCGGGGCACAGACCTGAGATCACGGGATTTTAGCCAAATTCCTTCGTTTAGGGCTCCGAATAATTAATTTCCGTATTAATTATGTCAGGTTGAATAAGTGTTGGAAAGAAAATTAACAAAGAAAAACCGCACCAGGGACAATTTCGTCATTAGTCACGACGGTGTCGGAGTGGTCCGAAATTATGCAGGTTGATTGGAAATGGCCCCAGAAATTGGACTCGAGGAACAGACCCGGGATCACGGGATTTTGGCTAAATTCTTTCGTTTAGGCCTCCGAATAATTAATTTCCATATTAATTATGTCATGTTGAAGAAGTGTTGCATAGAAAACTAACAAAGAAAAATAGCAACAGAGGTAATTTCTTCATTTAGCATGACGGTGTCGGAATGGGCCGAAATTTGGCAGGTCAATTGGAACCGGCCCTAGAAATTGGACTCGAGGCGCACACCTGGGTTCACAGGATTTTAGCCAAATTCCTTCTATTAGGCCTCCGAATAATTAATTTCCATATTAATATATCAGGTTGAAGATGTGTTGGACAGAAAATTAACAACGCAAAATCGTACCAGGGGCAATTTTGTCATTTGTCGTGACGGTGTTGGAATGGGCCGAAATTTGGCTGGTTGATTGGAAAGGGCCCCAGAAATTGGAGTTGGGGCACAGACCCGGGATCACGAGATTTTTACCAAATTTCGTCGTTTAGGCCTTCAATTAATTAATTTTCTTGTTAATTATGCTAGGTTGAAGAAGTGTTGGACAGAAAATTAACAAAGAAAAACTGCACCAGGGGCAATTACGACATTTGTTGAGACTTTATCGGAATGGGCCGAAATTTGGCAGGTTGATTGGAAACGGCCCCAGAAATTGGAGTGGGGGTACAGACCCGGGATCACGGGGTTTTATCCAAATCCCTTCGTTTAGGCCTCCGAATAATTAATTTCTGTATTAATTATGTCGGGCTGAAGAAGTGTTAGACAGAAAATTAACAAAGAAAAACCACATCAGGGGCAATTTTCTCATTTGTCGCGACGGTGTCGGAATGGGCCGAAATTTGGCTGTTGATTGGAAATGACCCCAAAAATTGGAGTCAGAGCACAGATCCGGGATCACAGGCTAAAATTAGCCAAATTCCTTCATTTAGTTCTCCGAATAATTAGTTTCCATATTAATTATGTCAGGTTGTAATAGTGTTGGACAGAAAATTAAAAAAGAAAAATCGTACCAGGGGCAATTTCGTCATTTGTCACGACGGTGTCGGAATGGGCCGAAATTTGACAAGCTGATTGGAAACGGCCCAAGAAATTAGACTCCGGGCACAGAACTGGGATCACGGGATTTTAGCAAAATTCCTTCGTTTAGGCCTCCGAATAATTAATTTCCGTATTAATTATGTCAGGTTGAAGAT
>NW_019236347.1:0-199 GCF_002742605.1 Olea europaea var. sylvestris
GCGAAAAATGACGTAATTGCCCCCGACGCAGTTTTTGTTTCCGGTCAACTTGTCAAATTTTCGCTAATTCCGACACAGTCGAGCAAAATGACGAAATTGCCCCCGGCGAGGTCTTCATTTCCGATAAATCGGTCAAATTTTAGCCAATTCCGACACAGTCGCGAAAAATGACGAAATTGCCCCAGGCGCGTTTTTTGTT
>NW_019236347.1:471-1485 GCF_002742605.1 Olea europaea var. sylvestris
AGGCGCGATTTTTGTTCCCGATCAACCTGTCAAATTGATCCACTTCCGACGCAGTCGCGAAAAACGACGTAAGTGCCCCCGACGCGGTTTTTGTTTCCGGTCAACTTGTCAAATTTTAGCTAATTCCGACACAGTCGAGAAAAATGACGAAATTGCCCCCGGCGTGGTCTTTGTTTCCGATAAACCGGTTAAATTGTAGCCAATTCTTACACAGTCTCGAAAAACGACGAAATTGCCCTAGGCGCGATTTTTCTTTCCGATCAACCTGTCAAATTTCAGCCAATTTTGACACGATCGCGAAAAATGACGAAATTGCCCCCAGCGCTGTTTTTGTTCCCGATCAACCAGTCAATTTTTAGCCAATTCCAACACAGTCACGAAAAATGACGAAATTACCCCCGGCGCTGTTTTTGTTCCCGATCAACCAGTCAAATTGAAGCCAATTCCAACACAGTCGCGAAAAATGACGAAATTGCCCCCGGCGCGATTTTTGTTTCCGATCAACCTGTCAAATTTTATCCAATTCCGACACAGTCGAAAAAAATGACGAAATTGCCCCTGGCGCGATTTTTGTTCCCGATCAACCTGTCAAATTGATCCAATTCCGACACAGTCGCGAAAAATGACGAAATTACCCCCGGCGCGGTTTTTGTTCCCGATCAACCTGTCAAATTTTAGCTAATTCCAACACAGTCGCGAAAAATGACGAAATTGCCCCCGGCGCGGTCTTTGTTTCCGATAAACCGGTCAAATTGTAGCCAATTCCGATACAGTCTCGAAAAATGACGAAATTACCCCAGGCGCGTTTTTTGTTTCCGATCAGCCTGTTAAATTTTGGCCAATTCCGACACAGTCGCGAAAAATGACGAAATTGCCCCTGACGCGGTTTTTGTTCCCGATCAACCTGTCAAATTTTAGCCAATTCCGACACAGTCGCGAAAAATGACGAAATTACCCCCGGCGCCGTTTTTGTTCCCGATCAACCAGTCAAATTGTAGCCAATTCCAACACAGT
>NW_019236347.1:1585-2121 GCF_002742605.1 Olea europaea var. sylvestris
AATTCCAACACAGTCGCGAAAAATGAAGAAATTACACCCGGCGCGATTTTTGTTCCCGATCAACAAGTCAAATTTTAGCCCATTCCGATATAGTCGAGAAAAATGACGAAATTTCCCCCGGCGCGATTTTTATTTCCGATCAAACCGCCAAGTTTCAGCCAATTTCGACACAGTCGAAAAAAATTACGAAATTGCCCCCGACGCGATTTTTGATCCCGATCAACTTGTCAAATTTTAGCCAATTCCGACACAGTCGTGAAAAATGACGAAATTTCCCCCTGCGCTGTTTTTGTATCTGATCGACTTGTCAAATTTTACCCGATTCCGACACAGTCGCGAGAAATGACGAAATTGCCCCCGGCGCGATTTTTGTTACCGATTGACCTGTCAAATTTTAGTCAATTCCGAAATAGTCGCGAAAAATGACGAAATTGCCCCCGGCGCGATTTTTGATCCCGATCAACCTGTCAAATTTTGTCCAATTCCGACACAGTCGCGAGAAATGACGAAATTGCCCCCGGCGCGGTTTTTGTTCC
>NW_019236348.1:0-2120 GCF_002742605.1 Olea europaea var. sylvestris
TGGGAATTCTATCTCAGCTTTTAAGCAATTGTCAGTTTATACATATGAAAACAAATTGCATAGGTCATTTTCTGATCTGGCCCCGTCTGATGACAAGATTAGATCAAGGAATAAGTAGTTGCTTGTTCTTTCCCCATCATCCATCCATTCGGGGAAAAGTACTCAAATGAAAGGTAGACAATTAGCTCCTGGTGGCTTCAAAGGACAGGTGAGTGGTGGAAATAACTCCCATGTTAAAGATAGCTATGCACCTTCAAGCAGCGACACTTTGCAATCAAACGATACTTCTAACAAAGACACAGATGACTCCATTGCAATTCCAACTCGATACAGTAGCACAACTTGCACTAAACAATCTTTCTTCAATTCCAAGCGGAAGCTGTTAAATGCCTCTCCAGCTACTCTCGATTATGCTGCTTTGGATCTCCGCTATGCAAATGTCATCCTAATAATCAAGAAGCTAGCTTCAGCTCCTGAATTGATCAGTGACGACTTAAGAGATGATCTTTACGATATGTTACCAGCAAGTATCAGAAACCGTTTGAGAGCAAAACTCAAGATAGTTTGAAATCCTTAGGTTCAACGACTTATGATACCTCCTTTCGAGAGGAATCGAAGTTAGCACTGGCAAGAACACTAGAATTGTTGTCTCCACTTGCTCTTGACACAATAAGATGGCATTCTTTTCTAAACTTTGAAAGGCAGCGAGTGATATTTGGGTCAAACGTGCTTCTTGTTTAGACCCTTCACTTTGCGAAGCAAGTAAAGACTGAAGCAGCAATTTTCTAACTTCTCATGTGATTAAATTACCTCTCAAGATTTCGTAGAGAAATTAAAGAAAAAACCTCCCGACAATCTTCTTGTAGTAGAGCATGTGATGGTTATATTTTATCCAAGAGTAACATTTATTACCACATGATTGATGATACATCATTATAGATTTCTCATGTGCCTTCTAAAGTTTAATGAAGGGTATTTAGTTGGGCATGTCTTGTGTTTCATATGGATCCTCGATGACTAACTTTTTGGCATGAGCTTTTTTTACAGTTGTATCGATCTAAACTTTTTTCTATGGCATGTTTGGTAAGCAATAGAAGATCGGATTAAAAATCAGATTCTAATTTTATTTGCTTAAATGCTACCAAGTATTGTATAGTCCTACTAAATAAGCCACTAGTATATATTTCTCCGTGACTTTTACTCCTAATGTCATTTGGTGAATCAAATTGATTTATCTCTACGCAGAGTTTGCTAACTTGTTTCAGTTTAGAATACGACGAATCCTATCTAATGTAGGTACTGCTGTTGCTATAAATGCATCAGCTCATCCCTTATAAATTCACTTTGCTAAACCACAATATAAATTCCTTTTTTCATCAATTACATCAATCGAATAGAATCAAAGTGCTGTGAAGTAAAGAGGTGACGATGCTTTTGGAAAATTTGGTGAGTTGGTGAAAAAGTTAGGTTCATTGAACGAAAGAGAGAATATGAGATATTGATAGATGGCACACTGGCACTAATGGTTACAAGAAGTGGAAAAAGGCGCGGGTTCGAGTGAATTCTTTCCTAATTATGTCGGGAAAGAGTGCACGAAATATTTTGACATATATCGTTTTATTGTCCTGCTAAAGGCTTTGCCTGACCAATATGAAGAAGAACTCAACCTTAGTAAGCCCATAGCACTGTGCAGCATCTCTTCCAAGAAATTCGAACTAATACTTATTATTATGAAGGCTGAGAGTCAATCTACCTCGTAACTTTAACAAAAATGGAGAAAAGCAAGGAACCGATTCCAATCATGACACACGAACATTTCATATAATTTTATTATGTGGCCTCTCTATTTGATTAGACCTTCATAGTAGCATGAGTTTCTGCTTTAAACAATTTAAAGTAACTTACTCCTTCAGATTTATATAAATAGGGATGAGATTATAAATCATGAACAAAATTATTATTTGTGTCCATGGACTTTTCTTTTTGTCCTTAAAAATAGTTGTCCAATCACATAACAAGATTGTGGGAAATCAATATTTTTTCCATCTATTCTAGCAAGAAAAAATAGAATTCTCTCTAAAATGTAAACCCTCACTACTTATTTATATAAGTCCAAACGG
>NW_019236349.1:0-2120 GCF_002742605.1 Olea europaea var. sylvestris
AAAGTTTTATGGATGTCATATGAGAGAAATTTGTTGTGTCTGATAAAGCAGAGACTGGAGATCTGATGAACAAATTAATGAATATGAGATATGATGGTACAAGTGGTGTCAGAGAGCATGTCATGAAAATGATAAATATATCATCTAAATTGAAGGCTCTTAACATTCCCATTGCGGAGCCTTTCTTGCTCTATCATATTTTAAATAGTCTTTCTAGTCAGTTTAACCAGCTTAAGGTTGCATACAATGCTCAGCGGAATAAATGGGGTTTAAATGACCTAATTGTAGTATGTGCCCAAGAGAAGCAAGGATGCGGCATGAAGCTGCTGAAACTGGGCAATTAGCTTTTCAACCATCACAGAACAAGGGGCCTTTGCATAACCATAAATATAAGTTCCGTAAGGGTAATAAATCACACTGAAATTAGCAAAATAAAAATTTTAGTGGTCCTAAAGGAATTATAAAAAAAATGATCAATGCAAGTTCTGTAAAAAGAAGGGCCACTGGCAGAAATATTGTTTTAAGTTTAAGACCTGGTTGGAAAAGAAGAAAAGTTTTGCAGGTAATCCCTTGACCTTAGTTTGTTTTGAGTCCTTTTTAGCAGATTTTCCTTTGAATTCTTGGTGATTAGACATTGAGAATAGTATTCATATTTAAAATTCCTTGTAGGCTCCACAAGCAAACGAATGCCAAGTAAGAATGAAGTGAGCTTGAGCATTGGAAATAGAGTTCAAGTGAAGGTTGAATTTATAGGAGTAGTGAAGTTGACTTTGGAGTCTGGTTTTTCTCTTGTTTTAGAACATATAGTTTTTGTATCGATAATGAGACGGAATTTAATTTCTATATCAAAACTTGATGCTTGTGGTTTTTTCTTTAATTTTGGTAATAAAATGGTTGGGTTGTTTTATGGTTCTCATTTGATTGGGAATGGCCTTTTGTGTGATAGTTTATATAAATTATCTTAGGCCCTTGGAGAATTCTTTTGTGTTACCAATGTCTCAAAGAAAATGGCTTTAATCTGTGTATTGTCCTCTATGTTGTGGCATAAACGATTAGGTCTAGACATATACGTCGTAAACACAATACCATAAGACAACTACTCGCAACTGAGTTATCACTATTGACTACGTAAGGTCAAACGATAACATTGCGGATCCGCTAACCAAAGTGTTAAATAGAGAGTTAGTTGGGAAGTCATCAAAAGGAATGGGACTTAAGCCCTTAAATGAATAAGTCATTACAAAGGAAATCAAACCTAGTTGACTGGAAATCCCAAGATCTAGGTTCCAAAGGATAACCTAATTGTAAAGGCTTAATAAAATCACTGTAGGGGTGTTTCCTCCTGTCCATTCCTATGATATAACAGTGATGCCCGTAAGAATAAAGGATAAGCAATAGGCTTTTAATGATTATTACGCGTCAAAAGTCGAGCCAAGTAATGCGGGTTACCTGTAATAACAAATAACATATGTGAGAGAGAAGTGGGATCACTTTTAAGAGAATTGTGTGGGGCTCAATTCTTAAGAACTCTCACAGAATCAGGCATATGTTCATGGCCAAAACAAACATAAAAATGAGAACTGAATTGTATTAGGAAGAATCCTATGCGGGGTATATCATCATTTACATAAATGGTAGAATAGTTCAAAGACAACATGTCTACTGGTCAGTTAGTAAAGTAAATATATTTTCACAATGGAAGGTTCAAAGGGTAATACCTACCTATCCTATGCAGGCTTTAACCGTTGAACTTTATCACCTAGTCCTGCGTCTCACGGTCTCATGCCTCTCCAAATTTTCATTCATGTGGGGATTGTTGGAAAAAATGGGATAGTGGATGATTTTGGCATAAAATTTGGGTAGGACCCGTTGGTCCAATTTGGAAGATCAAAGTTGATCCTTGTTCTCCTCCATGAGAAACATCGAAACCATATATTTATTTGCCAAAATTGATGAATGGATGAATGAGAAATTGTTCAAAGATGACCATTGGAAGATGGTTTATGTGGGAAATAATTCTAGTTCCACATAGGAAGATGAAGAAAATATTAACCACTTTATATAGGATTGGACATTGGAATGGTGTAATCATATGTACCATAGAGGCTCTCTCCACGTGC
>NW_019236349.1:20744-21959 GCF_002742605.1 Olea europaea var. sylvestris
CCAAACATTATTTTGATCGATATATTTCGACGCATTTATTTTGATTCTTCGCGATTCACATATGATACTTTATATCATGTACAAAATTACTGTCGACAACTTTTTCTTTTCTCGTTTGACTCTATTTCTTTTCTCATAATGACATAACTTATTTAGATATCTCAATTTTCAACATATCAGGTACCTAAATCTCTTCTGGGATTTTATAATTTGTTATGTCTAAATACTCATTAAGAGTATATAAGAATGAAACTATCGTTGCTAATTGCTCCATTTTCAATTGAAAATTTTTGTATTAGAATCGAACACCATCATGCTTTAAGCGTGCCATAGATATATCAAATATAATGCTAACACATTGTCCCCTAAGACATCAATTCGTATTGGAGCATTAAAAATTGGTGCGTGAGATATTGTTGATTTCTTTGATCAATAAATGCATCTAAATAAATTATCTTTTGAACTTCTGGTTCGAATGATATTTAGATAGAATTTAGATGATGATACATTTATACATTATTTTCAACTTCTTAATTCCTTCCCTAATGTTGAGAGAATTGTCCAATCAAATTGACAATTATTTTTTCAGTGTTATAAAATATCGCCTATAATAGTTCAAACTACGAACTTATTCTCAACATTCTTTATTTTCCATCTCAGTGTATTGTAGTGTTCAGATTTTACATATACTACACCATCAAAAATAATTAGATGGAAAAATTAGGATTTGACCATAAGCTGATTATAATATGGAGAACTGTAATTTTGGCATGATTCGTAATAGAATTTCCTAAATAAAAATGAAAAATACTTTATTCTCAATTAAATTAATTAAAGGCATTTAACAAATAATAGTGTTAAACCATTTATCGATATCTCAACTACCACTTATTAAAATGTTGAGATTTATGCCCACTAACATTAAGAAGAAATAGTCTTGATTATATAATCTGGAAATTATGCTCATTACTTGAGCAATAATTTCGCAAAATTTCAGGTTGCGAACATTATGCAATCATCTAATATTTATGTCAAATCTATTAGATACAAATAATATTTAGATGGTTAACATGGTGGTGATGGGGCCCTATATTTCACTCTAATTAATTTTTAGAAATATAGGGAATTCAATCCTTATTTTAGCTAGCGATGTTTAATGATCAATTGTCGATAAAGAGAACAAATAATATATATGAATTCATTGGATTGAAAAAT
>NW_019236350.1:0-2120 GCF_002742605.1 Olea europaea var. sylvestris
TTTTTACAGGTGTATTTTTAATTCTTGACCGTCGTATCTTTAATCCTGGTTTTGCAGAAAGATCTTGTTATATATGAAATGAATGTCCGTGCTTTTACAGCCGATGAATCTAGTGGGCTGGATTCCAAAATACGTGGTAGTTACCTTGGTGTTATAGAAAAGGTGATATTTACTGAGTGACAAGATTTTACGTTGGCCTTAAGAAGGTTTCCTTTGTCTTTTCCTTTTTAAACTTTTGCGTATACTACTGCAGTTTCGTTTTTATTTTGGATTTCCCTAGTTAGAAATGTGTAAGCAGGATGATTGTCTTGTATAAATTAGTCTCTCCGAAGCTCTATTATTCTAGTCTCTTCTGTCAAGCGTCAGCATTGTTGCCAAGTGCTATACCTCTTGGAAAATATGTAAAAATTTATTCTATCTTTTAAATTGTTTGACATTCCTTTCCCTATGAAGATACCACATCTTTTGGAGCTTGGCATCAATGCAGTGGAATTGCTGCCGGTCTTTGAATTTGATGAATTGGAGTTACAAAGGCGCCCAAACCCCAGGGATCATATGGTTAGTTAAATTATTGATGCCAACAGTGTGATATTTGCATGAAGATTACTGTCTGTTTTTCCATATATTTTTGGGGATTCCCACCTCCGCATTTGTGCACTAGCATGTGAACATGAGCATGTGTGTTGGTAGTTGAGATTTCTGCAATATTTGTGGTGAATGCATGGGTGGCGAGTGGTGTTGAAGACTTTGGAGCTTTTGTCAGTTGATGGGTTGGTGGATGACGGGGTTGCATCTTGCGTACTGCTTTTGGGTTCATTTTAGGGGAATGCACAGCTCCTTGTGATATTATGGAGTTTCAAAAAGATCCTACAGAAATATTTGGCTGTTTTGAGTAAGTAAGAGTTGTTAGATAACTTCAGTCAGTTATAGGATTCAATGAGCTAGAGATTAGATTTTATGTTATTGTTATATTTTTAAATTTAAAGTAGTTTCCCCTTTTTGTGGAGATTGCTATCTATTGGAGAGTCTCCTAGCCCTAGTCCTGTACTGCTCTATACATGCATTTGTGATTTACGAAATCAATATAGAGTAATATCATTTCTATTCCGTTGTGACTTTTGCCACTGAAAGAGAAGTACTTAAAACTAATAAGCACTAGATAATTTGAATAACCAATCTCCTGCACTAGATGTGCACATAATGCAAAAAGTCCTTTAATATCTTGGCAGAAAATTCTGTAAATGAAATAATCATTATATTACTGTTATAAAAATGGGAAATATAAAAAGTAGTAGTAACTGAGGCGGACTACCACTAACTAGTTACTGTTGTACATATGTTTTTGTTTCTTGATTTTATATTTGCGAGAGGTCTATGGTTGCTTGGCATATTTGTTCTTGGGTAGCCTATTCTCAAGTACCAAAATTGCATTTTCAAATCTTAGAGCTGCTTCATGGTACATTTTCAAATTTATGATCTGTACTGAATAAATGAGCTCCTCATACTGGGGTAGTACTACCTAAAAAGAGCATCTAATATGATTATCTGTAACTATGTATTGATTGCAAAGCAAAAGTGTTGGTCATACTGTATGTTTGATGAGCATAGTTTTCTTCGATGGCATTATTTTGTGCCACTAGTCTCTACTGATATATTGATGTGGGATTCTTGGGACTCCAATTGTATGAAGATCAATACGTGGGGTTATTCAACAATAAATTTCTTTGCTCCTATGAGTCGTTATGCAAGTAATGGAGGAGGACCTTCCAATGCTTCTAGAGAGTTCAAAGAAATGGTTAAAGCTTTGCATGATGCTGGAATTGAGGTATTCTTCTTACCTATTATCACTTGCAGGTTGAAAGCTTATTTGTTTCCGTCGACAGCTTGTAATTCTTCATACTGATTATGTATATAATCCTCGTTGTTGTATGGTTTTATTTTCCCCAGGTCATTTTGGATGTTGTCTATAACCATACGAATGAGGCTGATGATGAGAATCCTTACACTACATCATTTCGTGGCATAGATAACAAGGTGATTGCTTAATCATATACTATATTAAATAAATTTCCCAGTTACTGTATCATGACTTGACACTGTTACTTCTTTTTTGATATTAC
>NW_019236351.1:0-2120 GCF_002742605.1 Olea europaea var. sylvestris
TTAAATCTTATGTTTACATGGGCAATTAAATTTTTATAATCTTAAACGGATCCATAATTTTTTAAGCAAAAATGAAAAAAAAAATCTTTTACATAAACTAACAGTCGACTGAAAAATCGACGGCCCCATCGCCTAGGCCGACTGAAAAATCAACGGCCCAATTGCCTAGGCCAACTGTTTCCAGCCGATTGGAAACACGTCTTAGCTGTCCGTTTCCAAACGGTTGGATCTAGTCGATCCAATTGACCTTTTTTTTTATCTCCTAATTATATTTTTTAACAAATTTTGTTTTCTAATACAGATATGGGATCAGCTGCAATCCCTGTTTGTTAATTTGGTGAATTTGAAATGAATGAAAAAGATCGATGAGCGTGAAAATGAACGAGTGAAAGACGTAGTGCTACTTCAATTGTAATAAGATCAAATACATCATATACAGAAATGTACCATGATTTATAGAACAAGCTCAACATCGATTCTTCTCAGTACGATATGGAATTAGGATTTCTTTCAGCGAGCATACATCTATTTCAATTTCACTTGTAATAGTTACTTTCGAAACTGAAATGAAGGTTTTAATTGAATTGAACCAAATTTGCATGACTCCTATTTGCGTAACTTTAGTTAAAAGATGTTCCCGAGAGTGAACACGAAGATTCTGATGGAAGGGACTGTAACGTGAATGATTTTTTGGACACGGTGGAGATAGTTCTTAAGGATAATATGACTATTCCCGAGATAGTTGTTCCTCACTATGATCTTAATGTTAAGAATAGAATTCTCTCAATAGTTCTAGACAACGAAAATGAAAATGAAATTATAAATGTGGTTTTAATTGCTTTATTCCGTCGGAGACATAAGTTGGTTGGAGCTAACAGGCTGAAACGAGTACACGGTCCTCTAATTGTTCGCATGTAGTTCCCGATAATGAAAATTTGCATATCGAGTAACCATTTGAAACAATGAAAGATTTGCATAAAGCTGTGTACTGGATTGCTTTGAAACATAACTTTGAGTTTTAAGTGAAGAAATCACACAAGTCGACATACATAATTATCTGTGTTGATGACAGTTGCCATTGGCATTTACAAGCAATGAAGATGGATACAAATAAGTTCTTTGTAATTCGTAAGTATGCACAGGAACATGTTTATGAAGTTGATATTCGTCGAAATGATCACAGGCAAGTCCGAACATGATTCATTGGTCGACAAATAATGCACAAATTTTAGGACTCACGAACTATCTATAGACATTCAGACATCATTAACGACATCCGTCAGGAGTATGGGATGGTTATAAGGCATTAGAAGGCCTGAAAAGATAAAGAATGTGTATTAGAGGACTTAATGGGTTTGACCGAGGAGAGTTACGCTAAATTGGCCAAGTATTGCTATAACATTGAAAAAATTAATCCTGTATCGGATTTTTATTGAGACAGAGAGTACGAATTGCTTCAAATATTTCTTCATGGCTCTTGGACAGTGCATTCGAGGATTTTGAAATGCGATGTGACCCCTAATTCTACTCGATGATACAATCCTTAAGCCTAGATACAAAGGCAAGTTGATTATTGCAACATGTCAAGATGCTAACATCCATATTTATCCTCTTGTATTCGGCATAATCGATGGAGAGAATGATCTAGCCATGCGTTGGTTCTTCACGAAGTTGAGGGAAGTAATTGGGAACGTCGAGAACCTTATATTCGTAACTGACAGGGGCAGTCAATAATAAATGGTATCGCCTAAGTCTTTTTTGAGACACATCATAAGTATTGTATGTTTCATATACAGGGCAACCTGAAGATTAAGTATAGGGGCAGTGGCATCATTGTATTGTTTAAGAGAGCTTTGAAGGCTTAAGTTTTAAAGAGTTTGATAAGTTCATGGTCAAAGGAAAAAGTAATCGCATGCTGCATGGAATTATCTAATAGGTATGGGAATCAAACATTAGGTACGATCACATTTTTTAGGACGTTGATACAACATGATGATATCAAACAATGTGGAGTTGCTCAATGCATTATTCAAGAAAGATCGAAAGTTACCAATTCTCGCAATTATTGAACACATTTGTAACAAGCCACTATGATATTTTCATGACCAACGTGAGGAATC
>NW_019236352.1:0-2120 GCF_002742605.1 Olea europaea var. sylvestris
GGGCTGAAATTTGACAGGTTGATCGGAAACAAAATTCGCGCCGGGGGAAATTTCGTCATTTTTCGCGACTGTGTCGGAATGGGTTCAAATTTGACAGGTTGATCGTGAACCAAAATCGCACCGGGTGTGATTTCGTAATTTTCCGCGACTGTGTCCGAATTGGCTAAAATTTGATTTGTTGATCGGAAACAAAAACCGCGCTGGGGGCAATTTCGTCAATTTTTTTGACTGTGTCGGAATTGGCTGAAATTTGGCAGTTTGATCTGAAATAAACATCGCGCCGGGGGCAATTTTGACATTTTTCTCGACTGTGTCGGAATGGGCTCAAATTTGACAGGTTGATCGGAAACAAAAAACGCGCCTGGGGCAATTTCGTCATTTTTCGCGACGATGTCGGAATGGGCTGAAATTTGGCTGTTTAATCTGAAATAAAAATCGCGCCGGGGGCAATTTCGTCATTTTTCTCGACTGTGTCGGAATGGGCTGAAATTTGGCTGTTTAATCTGAAATAAAAATCGCGCCGGGGGCAATTTCGTCATTTTTCTCGACTGTGTCGGAATGGGCTCAAATTTGACAGGTTGATCGGAAACAAAAAACGCGCCTGGGGCAATTTCGTCATTTTTCGCGACGATGTCGGAATGGGCTGAAATTTGGCTGTTTAATCTGAAATAAAAATCGCGCCGGGCGATATTTCGTCATTTTTCTCGACTGTGTTGGAATGGGCTCAAATTTGACTGGTTGATCGGAAACAAAAACCGCGCAGGGGCAATTTCGTCATTTTTCTCGACTGTGTCGGAATTGGCTGAAATTTGGCAGTTTGATCTGAAACAAGAATCCCGCCAGGGACAATTTCGTCATTTTTCTCGACTGTGTCGGAATGGGCTCAAATTTGACAGTTTGATCGGAAACAAAAATCGCGCCGCGGGCAATTTCGTCATTTTTCTCGACTGTGTCGGAATTGGCTGAAATTTGGCAGTTTGATCTGAAATAAAAATCGCGCCGTGCGCAATTTCGTCATTTTTCTCGACTGTGTCGAAATGGGCTCAAATTTGACAGGTTGATCGGAAAAAAAATCGCTCCGGGGGCAATTTCGTCATTTTTCGCGACGATGTCGGAATGGGCTGAAATTTGACAGGTTGATCGGAAACAAAAATCGCGCCGGGGCAATTTCGTCATTTTTCGCGATTGTGCCGAAATGAGCTCAAATTTGACAGGTTGATCGGGAACGAAAACCGCGCCTGAGGCAATTTCGTCATTTTTCGCGACTGTGTTGGAATGAAAGAAAATTTTACAGGTTGAACGGAAACCAAAATCGCGCTGCGGCAGTTTCGCCATTTTTAGCGACTGTGTCGGAATGGGCTCAAATTTGACAGGTTGATCCGAAACAAAAATCATGCCGGGGGCAATTTCTTCATTTTTCGCGACTGTGTCGGAATGGCCTCAAATTTGACAGGTTGATCGGAAACAAAAATCGCGCCGGGGGCAATTTCGTCATTTTTCTCGACTTTGTCGAAATTGGCTGAAATTTGGGAGTTTGATCGGAAATAAAAATCGTGCCGGCGGCTATTTCGTCATTTTTCGCGACTGTGTCGGAATGGCCTCAAATTTGACAGGTTGATCGGAAACAAAAATCGCGCCGGGGGCAATTTCGTCATTTTTCTCGACTTTGTCGAAATTGGCTGAAATTTGGGAGTTTGATCGGAAATAAAAATCGTGCCGGCGGCTATTTCGTCATTTTTCGCGACTGTGTCGGAATGGCCTCAAATTTGACAGGTTGATCGGAAACAAAAATCGCGTCGGGGGCAATTTCGTCAATTTTCTCGACTGTGTTGGAATTGGCTGAAATTTGGCAGTTTGATCTGAAATAAACATCGCGCCGGGGGCAATTTTGACATTCTTCTCGACTGTGTCGTTATGGGCTCAAATTTGACAGGTTGATAGGAAACAAAAACCGCGCCGGAGCAATTTTGTAATTTTTTTCGACAGTGTCGAAATTGGCTAAAATTTGACTGGTTGATCGAGAACAAAAACCGCACAGGTGCAATTTCGTCATTTTTCTCGACTGTGTCGGAATTGGCTGAAATTTGGCAGTTTGATCTGAAATAAAAATCGCGCCGGGG
>NW_019236353.1:0-2120 GCF_002742605.1 Olea europaea var. sylvestris
TTGAACTGTCCAACAAGGCAATGTCACATGGCAAAATGTAAACTGAAGTGTACACCATAGTGTAAATGTCGCAAAGTTCTTACTGATTGAACTTTGTTATTCGTACACTGGTTTTTGACACGTTGTTCGACAATTGCATTGTTGACGAGTGTCAATTGGATGGGAAAAGTACAGGAAATTTAAACTTTCTAGCAGGGTAATGACACATGGCAAAGAGTAAACTAAAGTGTACACCATTGTGTACATGTCACAAGGTTCTTACTGATTGACCTTTGCCATTTGTACATTGATTTTTGGCACGTTGTTTGACACTTATATTGCTGTCGAGTGTCAATTGGATGGGAAAAGTACTAGAAATTTAAACTGTCTAGCAGGGTAATGACATGTGGCAAAGTGTAAATTAAAGTGTACACCATAGTGTACATATCACAAGGTTCTCACCGATTGAACTTTGCTATTTGTACACTGATTTTTGACACGTTGTTTGACACTTGCATTCTTGTCAGCTGTCAATTGGATGGGAAAACTGTTTCAAATTTAAATTTTGCAACAGGGTAATGTCATGTGGAAAATGTAAATTAAAGTGTACACCATAGTAAACATGTTGCAAGGTCCGCACTGATTCAACTTTGCTATTTGTACACTGATTTTTTGGCACGTTCATTGACACTTGCATTATTGTCAAGTATCAATTTGATGGGAAACCTATTTGAAATTTAAACTGCCTAGCAGGGTAATGTCACATGACAAAATGTAAACTAAAGTGTACACCATAGTGCACATGTAGCAAGTTTCATACCGATTGAATTTTGCTATTTGTACACTGATTTTTGACACGTTGTATGAAACCTGCATTGTTGTCAAGTGAAAATTGGATAGGAAACTGTTTGAAATTTAAATTGCCCAACATGTTAATAACACGTGGCAAAGTGTAAACTAAAGTGCACACCATAGTAAACATGTAGCAAGGTCCGTACCGATTGAACTTTGCTATTCGTACATTGATTTTGTACACTTTCTTTGATACTTGCATTGTTGTTAGTGTCAATTAGATGGGACAAGGGTTTGAAATTTAAACTGTCCAACAGGGTAATGTCAAGTGGCAAAGTATAAAAAAAGTGTACACCATTGTGTACATATAGCAAGGTCCTTGTCGATTGAACTTTGCCCTTTGTACACTGATTTTCGATACTTTGTTTAACACTTGTATTGTTGTCAAGTGTCGATTAGATGGGAAAACTGTTTGAAATTTAAATTGTCCAACAGGGTAATGCCACGTGGCAAAGTGTAAAATAAAGTGTACACCATTGCGTACATGTTGCAAGGTTCTTACCTATTGAACTTTGCTATTTGTACACTGATTTTTGACACGTTGTTTGACACTTCCATTGTTGT
This sequence comes from Olea europaea var. sylvestris, assembly GCF_002742605.1. Taxonomy (NCBI): domain Eukaryota; kingdom Viridiplantae; phylum Streptophyta; class Magnoliopsida; order Lamiales; family Oleaceae; genus Olea; species Olea europaea. Next base: position 1,396 of record NW_019236353.1, read on the forward strand.
CAAGTGTCAATTGGATGGGATAATGGTTTGAAATTTAAACTATCCAACAGGGCAATGTCACATGGCAAAGTGTAAACTAAAGTGTACACCGTAGTGTACATGTCGTAAAGTTCTTATCTATTGAACTTTGCTATTCGTACACTGATATTTGACACGTTTGAAAATTGTATTGTTTTCAAGTGCCAATTGGATGGGAAAACTAGAGGAAATTTAAACTGTCCAGCAGGGTAATGACATGTGACAAAGTGTAAACTAAAGTGTACACCATAGTATACATGTCACTAGGTTCTTACCAATTGTACTTTGCCATTCGTACACTGATTTTTGACACGTTGTTTGACACTTGCGTTCTTGTCACGTGTCAATTGGATGAGAAAACTATTTCAAATTTAAACTGTCCAACAGATTAATTTCACGTGGCAAAGTGTAAACTAAAGTGTACACTATAGTGTACATATAGCAAGGTTCATACCGATTGAACTTTGCTATTTGTACATCAATTTTTGACTCATTGTTTGAAACCTGCATTGTTGTCAAGTGTTAATTGGTTGGAAAAACTATTTGAGATTTAAATTATCGAACAGGGTAATGTCACGTGGCAAAGTGAAAACTAAATTGTACACCATAGTAAACATGTTACATTGTCCGTACCGATTGAACTTAGCTATTTGTACACTGATTTTTGACACGTTCTTTGACACTTGCATTGTTATCAAGTGTCTATT
>NW_019236354.1:0-2120 GCF_002742605.1 Olea europaea var. sylvestris
AATCAAAAACCACATTTCATTGGTTCGATTCCAATCGAATTAGACTAGCATTTCTCCAAAGAAAGAACAAACCTGAAGTCATTAAATCAAAAACCGCTTTTTATTGACTCGATTCAAAACGAATTAGACTGGCAATTTACCGAAAACAATCAAACCCGAAGTTGCCTCGATATTAAAAACTAATTTCTATTGGCTCGATTTCAATCGAATTAGACTTGCAATTCGCCAAAAAGAACAAACCCGAATTTATCACTAAATCAGAAACCACTTTTCATTGGCTCGATTCCCATCGAATTATACTAGTAAATCGCCAAAAATGAAGAAAATCGAAGTTATCATGAAATCAAAAATCACTTTTCATTGGCTCGATTCCCATCGAATTATACTAGTAAATCGCCAAAAATGAAGAAAATCGAAGTTATCATGAAATCAAAAATCACTTTTCATTGGCTCGATTCCCATCGAATTATACTAGTAAATCGCCAAAAATGAAGAAAATCGAAGTTATCATGAAATCAAAAATCACTTTTCATTGGCTCGATTCCCATCGAATTATACTAGTAAATCGCCAAAAATGAAGAAAATCGAAGTTATCATGAAATCAAAAATCACTTTTCATTGGCTCGATTCCCATCGAATTATACTAGTAAATCGCCAAAAATGAAGAAAATCGAAGTTATCATGAAATCAAAAATCACTTTTCATTGGCTCGATTCCAATCGAATTGGACTAGTAATTCATCGAAAACGATCAAACCCGAAGTTGTCATGAAATCAAAAACTTGTTTTCATTGGCTCGATTCCCATCGAATTATACTAGTAATTCGCCAAAAATGAAGAAACTCGAAGTTATCATGAAATCAAAAACTACTTTTCATTGGCTCGATTCCAATCGAATTAGACAAGCATTTTGCAAAAAAATGAGCAAACCCGAAGTTATCATGAAATCAAAAACCACCTTTCATTGGTTCGATTCCAATCAAATTAGACTAGCATTTCTCCAAAAATGAACATACCCGAAGTTATCATTAAATCAAAAACCACTTTTCATTGGGTCGATTTCTATCGAATTAGACTAGCAATTCACCGAAAACGATCAAACCCGAAGTTTTCATGAAATCAAAAACCACTTTTCATTGGCTCGATTCCAATCGAATTAGACTAGCAATTCGCCAAAAAGAACAAACCCGAAGTTATCATAAAATCAAAAACCACTTTTCATTGCCTCGATTCCAATCGAAATGGACTAGCAATTTGCCGAAGATGTTCAAACAGGAAGTTATCATGAAATCGAAAACCACTTTTCATTGGCTCGATTCGAATCGAATAAGACAAGCAATTCGCCATAAATGAACAAACCCGAAGTTATCATGAATTCAAAAACCACCTTTCATTGGCTCGATTCCAATCGAATTGGACTAGCAATTCACCGAAAACGATCAAACCCAAAGTTATCATGAAATCAAAAGCCTCTTTTCATTGGCTCGATTCCAATCTAATTAGACTAGCAATTCGCCAGAAAGGAAGAAACCTGAAGTTATCATAAAATCAAAAACTACATTTCATTGGCTCGATTCCAATCGAATTAGACAAACATTTCGCAAAAAATGAGCAATCCCGAAGTTATCATGATATCAAAAACCACATTTCATTGGTTCGATTCAAATCGAATTAGACTAGCATTTCTCCAAAAAAAAGAACAAACCTGAAGTCATGAAATCAAAAACCACTTTTCATTGGCTCGATTCCAATTTAATTGGACTAGCAATTTGTCGAAAATGATCAAACTCGAAGTTATCATGGAAGTGAAAAACCACTTTTCATTGGCTCGATTCCAACCGAATTAGAGTAGCAATTTTTCGAAAACGATCAAACCCGAAGTTATCATGAAATCGAAAGCCACTTTTTATCGGCTCGATTCCAATCGAATTGGACTAGTAATTCATCGAAAACGATCAAACCCGAAGTTATCATGAAATCGAAAGCCACTTTTTATCGGCTCGATTCCAAACGAATTAGACTAGAAATTCGCCGAAATGATCAAACCCGAAGTTATCATGAAATCAAAAACCACTTTTCATTTGCTCAATTCTAATCGAATTGGACTAGCAATTCCCCGAA
>NW_019236355.1:0-2120 GCF_002742605.1 Olea europaea var. sylvestris
TTCCTTAAAACAGATTCGCCCCCTCACCGTCCGTGCTTGAGGTTTAAAACGAGCGTCCGTTTCCCAAGATACAACGGTAAAACTAGTAGCTTTCGAGCACCGCAGAAACCACTCTGGCGAACTGAACTAGTGCCTGAACTACACCACCACCAAGACAGAAATGCAGAAAAAACAGAACTCTATGCAAATGAATTTCTTGTCTATTCTAAACTTGAAAACTTTTGCTTTGGTGTATTGAAATGAGGAAAATAAGCCACAATTTATAGACTAGGCTACCATTAATGGCAATGACCTTTGGAGTTTCTCATCTTTTTCCTATGTGAGACAAATTAATTTTTCCCACATAAACTCCCTTTTGAGTGGCACACTTTGAACCTCAATTTCTCGGTCACCCTCGAGCATCATCTTTGGCAAGTAAGTATATGATTTCGATGTACTCACGGAGGAGAACACAAATCAACTTTCATCTTCCAAATTGAAAACTGGGTCCCACTCAAAACTCTTGCCAAAGTCAGCCCATAACTCAATTTTTTTCCAACAATTCCCCACATGAATGAAAATTGGGAGCGACTCATGCATGTGACACATGACGACTTATGAATGTGACACATGACGACTTGGTGATATAGTTCAACAGTTGAAACCTGCATAGGATAGGTAGGTGTTACCCTTTGAACCTTCCATTGTGAAAGCATATTTATTTCACTGGCTGACCAGTAGACGCGATGTCCTTGAACTGTTCTGCCGTTTATGTAAACGATGATACACTTCACACAGGATTCTTCCTAACATATTTCAGTTCTCATTGTTATGTTCGTTTTGGCCATGAACATACGCCTGGTTCTGTGAGAGTTCACAAGAATTGCGCCCCACACAATTCCCTTAGAAGCGGCCCCACTTCTCTCTCACATAGGTGATTTCTTATTACAAGTAACCCGCATTACTTGGCTCGATTTTCGATGCATAAGAATCATTAAAAGCCTATTGCTTATCCTCCATCTTTACGGGCATCACAGGAATGGACAGGAGGTAATATCCCCCACAGTGATTCTATCAAATCTTTACAATTAGGTTGTCCCTTTGAACCTAGATCTTGGGATCTCTAGTCAACTAGGTTGGGTTTTCCTTTGTATTAACTTATCCATTCAAGGGCTTAAGTCTCATTCCTCTCGATGGTTTCTCAACTAACTCTCTATTTAACCCTTTGGTTAGCGGATCCACAATGTTATCCTTTGACTTTACATAATCAATAGTGATAACTCTAGTTGAGAGTAGTTGCCTAATGGTATTATGTCTACGACATATATGTCTAGACTTACCATTATACATGTTGCTCCGTGCCCTTCCAATTGCCGATTGACTATCACAATATATGCAAATTGTTGGCACAAGCTTTGACCATCTTGGAATATCTTCTAAGAAGTTGCGTAGCCACTCAGTCTCTTCACCACTTTTATCTAGAGCTATAAACTCAGATCCGTAGTGGATCTGGCTATCACTGTTTGTTTAGAAGATTTCCATGATATAGCTGCACCTGCCAATGTGAACACAAATCCACTTGTGGACTTTGAGTCTTTTATGTCGGATATCCAATTAGCATCACTATATCCTTCAATGACCGCTGGATTTTTGCTATAGTGCAGTCCAAAATTACGAATATATCTCAAGTACCTTAGTACTCTTACTATTCCTTTCCAGTGATCAGCTCTTGGATTACTCGTGTATCTACTCAGTTTGTGCACTGTGTAGGTTATATCTAGTCTTGTACAACTCATCAAGTACACAGACTTCCAATAATTCTCGAGTATTATACTTGAGACACACTATCACCTTTGTTCTTAGATAGATGTTGACTCGTATCTATCGGGGTTCTAGCCATTTCAGTATCATCCTTACTGAACTTTCCTAGGATTTTGTTCACATAATGTGACTGGCTTAGAGCAAGACCATCCGATGTTCTTGAAATTTTGATTCCAAGTGTAACATCAGCTAGACTCATGTCTTTCATGTTAAATCTCGAATTTAACATGGTTTTAATGGATTTGATCACCTTATCGTTGCTGCCAACAATAAGTATGTCATCAACGTAAAGACATAAAATGACATAGCCATTTTCAGTG
>NW_019236356.1:0-2120 GCF_002742605.1 Olea europaea var. sylvestris
CGACACAGTCGAGAAAAATGACGAAATTGCCCCCGGCGCGGTTTTTGTTTCTGATCAACCAATCAAATTTTAGCCAATTCCGATACAGTCGCAAAAAATGTCGAAGTTACACCGGGCGCGATTTTTGTTTCCTATCCATAAGTCAAATTTGAGCCCATTCCGACGCAGTCGAGAGAAATGACGAAATCGCGCCTGGCGCGATTTTTGTTTCCGATCAACATGTCAAATTTTAGCCAATTCCGACACAGTCGCGAAAAATGACGAAATTGCCCCGGCGCGATTTTTGTTTCCGATCAACCAGTAAAATTTGAACCAATTCCGACAGAGTCGAGAACAATGACGAAATTGCCCCTGCGCGATTTTTTATTTCAGATCAAACCGCTAAATTACAGCCAATTCCGACACAGTCGAGAAAAATGACGAAATTGCCCCCGGCGCGATTTTTGTTTCCGATCAACAAGTCAAATTTCAGCCAATTCCGACACTGTCGCGAAAAATGACGAAATTACACCCGGCGCGATTTTTGTTCCCGATAAACCTTCAAAATTTCAGCCAATTCCGACACAGTCGAGAAAAATGACAAAATTACACCCGGCGCGATTTTTGTTTCCGATCAACCAGTCAAATTTTAGCCAATTCCGACATAGTCGCGAAAATCCGACACAGTCGCGAAAAATGACGAAATTGCTCCCGGCGCGGTTTTTGTTTCTGATCAACCAATCAAATTTTAGCGAATTCCGACACAGTCGCGAAAAATGACGAAGTTACACCCGGCGCGATTTTTGTTTCCTATCAACAAGTCAAATTTGAGCCCATTCCGACACAGTCGCGAAAAATGACGAAATTTCGGCGGCGCGATTTTTGTTTCCGATCAACCTGTCAAATTTGAGCCCATTCCGACACAGTTGAGAAAAATGACGAAATTACCCCCGGCGCGATTTTTTTTCCCTTCAACCTGTCAAATTTTAGTCAAATCTGACACAGTCGAGAAAAATGACGAAATTGCCCTCGGCGGGATTTTTATTTTAGATCAAACTACCAAATTTCAGCCAATTACGACAGAGTCGAGAAAAATGACGAAATTGCCCTCGGCGGGATTTTTATTTTAGATCAAACTACCAAATTTCAGCCAATTACGACAGAGTCGAGAAAAATGACGAAATTGCCCTCGGCGGGATTTTTATTTTAGATCAAACTACCAAATTTCAGCCAATTACGACAGAGTCGAGAAAAATGACGAAATTGCCCTCGGCGGGATTTTTATTTTAGATCAAACTACCAAATTTCAGCCAATTACGACAGAGTCGAGAAAAATGACGAAATTGCCCTCGGCGGGATTTTTATTTTAGATCAAACTACCAAATTTCAGCCAATTACGACAGAGTCGAGAAAAATGACGAAATTGCCCTCGGCGGGATTTTTATTTTAGATCAAACTACCAAATTTCAGCCAATTACGACAGAGTCGAGAAAAATGACGAAATTGCCCCCGACGCGGTTTTTTGTTTCCGATCAACCTGTCAAATTTAAGCCAATTCCGACACAGTCGAGAAAAATGAAAAAATTGCCCCCGGCGCGATTTTTGTTTCCGATCAACCAGTCAAATTTTAGCCAATTCCAACACAGTCGCGAAAAATTACGAAATTGCCCCGGCGCGATTTTTGTTTCCGATCAACCTGTCAAATTTGAGCCCATTCCGACACAGTCGAGAAAAATGACGAAATTGCTCCCGGCACGATTTTTATTTCAGGTCAAACTGCCAAATTTCAGCCAATTCCGACACAGTCGAGAAAAATGACGAAAGTGCCCCCGGCACGATTTTTGTTTCCGATCAACAAGTCGAATTTCAGCCAATTCCGACACTGTCACGAAAAATGACGAAATTACACCCGGCGCCATTTTCGTTCCCGATAAACCTGTCAAATTTCAGCCAATTCCGACACAGTCGAAAAAAATGACGAAATTGAACCCGACGCGATTTTTGTTTCCGATCAACCAGTCAATTTTTAGCCAATTCTGACACAGTCCCGAAAAATGACCAAATTACACCCGGCGCGGTTTTTGTTCCCGATAAAGCTGTCAAATTTGATGCCATTCCGACACAGTCGTGAAAAATGACGA
>NW_019236357.1:0-2120 GCF_002742605.1 Olea europaea var. sylvestris
AATGGGCGTGGTCTGAGCCTTCGATTGAAAGATCTAAGCCTCGATGTTGTGATTTAGGGTTTATGATGTAATCTGCGATTTTATGATTTCATCTATGTTTTTCGGATTCAGTTTATAATACCATCCATTAAAATTTATAATAATGGGGAACATACAGGGGCTATGGCAAATCCTAAAAAATAGCATTGAGAAATAGTACGGCGAATATAAGAAATCTACATGGTACTACTGACAAATGCTTATGCTTCAGATGACACTACAAGGTTTTTTAGACAGAGATTTTACTGGTGAGATTGATTGTAGTAGGAGCACTGCCGCTAATGCATTTATAGTTGGTACCGTTGCAATAAGTTGAACTTCACAAATACAGAAAATTGTCGTTCTTTTACACCACAGAAGCATCGTACATGATAGTATCCAAGACTAGCAAGGAAATGATTTGAGTTGGTACCGTTGCAATAAGTTGAACTTCACAAATACAGAAAATTGTCGTTTTTTTATACTATAGAAGCATCGTATATGATAGTATCCAAGACTAGCAAAGAAATGATTTGGTTACAAGGTTAGTTCGCAGAAAACAAGAAAAGAAAGTTTTGCATAGTGATAATCAGAGTGCTATATATACATTTGACGAACAATTTAGCATATCATTCGAGGACCAAACATATAGGACTTACTTATCACTTCACTTCTAGAGGGTGGAGTATTAGTACTTGAGAAGATCCAGGGCAGCGAGAACTCAACCGGCGTATGTTATCAAAGATAATAACCACAGAGAAACTATAGTTGTGCTCAGTCTCAATAAGTCTTCTGGAGTGAAGATGGAAAAGAATAATCAAATTGTATTTTACACTTCAACAGAATTGCTGGTACAAAGAGAGCGAGATGTCTCATGGTGAGGCCACAATAATGTGAGAGATTTTTTAATAATTGAGACAAATTGTGGCTTCAATTGTCAACTTTGTGGCCAAGCAATTGCAAAAAAATATTCTACCAGCTATTTGCACATAGTGTTGTATGGATTTATGCTAGGTAAATTGTAAAAATAAAATTATGTGGGAATGAAAGATTCCACATTTTGCATTAAATGTGAATAGTAGCCACTATTGTGGAATGATCGGGCTCACAGATAGTGTTTGCAGATTTCTTGTGGGCTATGTGTTATTTCACATTACATAGAAAGAAAATTGCATGGGAAATGAAAAATACAGACGCAATACTGCAGGAAAGATGTTGTCAAGATCTTCTATAAATAAAAAGCAAGTCAGCAAGAGAACGAAGCGCAAAATGTATTTGGAAAGTGTTGTGTGAGAAACAACGTGAAATCTTTGTGTAGGCACAGAGTGTACACTTTTGTAATTCCCTTTTCTTTCATAGCAATCTTTTTTCACCCCCATGTACTTTTCATCTCCATTTTTCATTTTTCATCGAACTTGGTTCGAACCTATCAATTAAGCTTATCATATCACACGACAAAGAAGCCTTTCTAAGGATAGTTAACTGATTAATTAATGTGGAGTGGAAAATGAATCTAATCAAATGATTAGCAGTATGTCAAACAAAAATAAAGAGCTTTTAGCTTAATCCAATGCTACCAACAAACAAAACTAAATTCGATGGTTCAAACAAACATTAATTATTCCCTTGTCACTATTTTATGTAAACAAACAACATTCAGAAATATCTCTGATACATTGGACGTAAATTGTTTATTATACACTACTAATATGTTCACACTTATGGAATAAATACGATGTGTTTGGTAATTGGGATTAAAAGAATTAACATAGGAATAAAAAGATCCGTACATATACCAAACATTTTAGCGAACAACCAAGGTATAGAGGATTGAGTAAATGGTTGAGAGTTATTTTATTACTTTTAGGGTGATATATATAAATTTTACGCAGTTTTTTCGATAAGATGTATTACAATTTAAAATAATACAGACGATTTCAATTTAGATTATAAACCATTCTTAATTTATTTATCAGAAAAGAATAAATAGCATCTTTAATCAGACATAAATCTGAGCATATAGACCTTGCATGCATTCTTAATGTGACATTCTTTAAAGTTAATTACACCCACGTTGGATACATTAGTAGGAATCAAATATA
>NW_019236358.1:0-2120 GCF_002742605.1 Olea europaea var. sylvestris
TTTTTTTAAATTTCTGATTCTATCATTGACTTCAAAAATTCGCAACTCAATTGTTAATTGAAATTTTTGGACAAAACCAGTGGGATTTGATATTCTAATGGGTGAGCTACTAAATAAACTTGAAATCTTATCAATCCGATGTCTGTAGAATTTTATATTAAGTAAACAGTGCTGGTTTATCTTCCAAACAAAGTCTTTGTGGGATTTGGAAAAATATTTTAGTGCCTTATATATTATCGAAAGAAGCTGATCTTTGGATATGTCATATTATAAGAAGTTTCCTACCTTCCCTTAAAATTTCGTGAAGTTTCAAGATTGATAATTGAGTAAAAGAATTTATTTTGGCACTTACCATGCGAAATAGAAAAATAAAATAGCTTAGTTTTATTTACTATTTAAATATGTGCATACATAGAAAATTTACTTAAAACCTTTTACTTAATTGGTAATCACATGAATGTCAGGATCAGATGAAATAGATCTCCAACTTATTTCTTTTTACTTAGTAGAAGGAGATAGAAAGGATGTTGTAAGAACAATTCCCTTTGTTCTTCAAGTGAAAAGTGATCCTGAAACTTATAAGGAAGCGGTGCAATCTAGAGATTGTATGTTCTGGAAAGAAGTCATAAACAACGAAATGGATTCTATTATTTCAAATAACACTTGGGAAAAGTTGACTTGCCAGCAGAATCTAAGGCTACTGGTTGCAAGTGGGTGTTTAGAAAGAAATACAACTCGGATGGATCTCTTAATACTTACAAAGCTATATTAGTGGCTAAAGGGTATCGTCAAAGAGAAGGAATTGATTACTTTGACACATATACACCCGTAACTAGGATAACCTCGATTAGGATCTTATTTGCGTTAGCATTTATTTATGATCTACATGTTCATCAAATGGACGTCAAGACGACGTTCTTAAATGAAGATCTTGAAGAAGAGGTCTATATGGAACAATCAGAAGGGTTCGTTCTACAGGAAAATGAACATAAGGTGTGCAAATTAATTAAATCCTGATATGGACTAAAGCAAGTTTCCAAAAAATGGCATGAGAAATTTGACTCTAAGATAATGTCAAATAAATTTAATCACAATTCGGTAGATAAATGCCTCTACACGAAAGTGAATGATATTCACGTTAGTATGTCTATATGTTGATAATATGCTAATCATTAGCAATAATATAGATGGGATCAAAGAAACAAAATTGTTTCTATCCTCTACTTTCAAAATGAAGGATCTTGAAGAAGTTAATACTATCCTTGACATCAAAATTAAAAAGGATAGTGGGGGTTTTACATTAAGCCAATCACACTATGTTGAGAGTGTGATAAACAAATTCAAACATTTGAATACTAAGGAGGCTAATACTCCTATAGATCCAAATATTAAATTGATAAAAAAATGAAAGTAGAGTAATTGCACAAATAGAATACGCAAGTTCAATTAGAAGTCTCATGTACGCATCACAATGTACAATACCTGATGTAGCATTTGCTGTAAGTAAACTAAGTAGGTTTACTAGCAATCCATGTTTAGAACATTGGAAAGCTATCGGTAGGGTTCTTGGTTACCTAAAGAAAACCAAAAATCTAGGGCTACAATATACAAAATTTCCTAAAATCTTGGAAGGATATATCGACGCAAGTTGGATATCGAGTGCAAGAGAGAATAAATCTACTTCAGGTTGGATATTCACTCTTGGAGGAGGTGCAGTTTCTTGGAAGTCTAAGAAACAAACTTGTATTACTCATTTAACCATGGAATCGGAGTTTGTAGCACTGGCCGAAACTGGGAAAGAAGCTGCGTGGCTAAGAGATTTATTATATGAAATACCTTTAAATATAAAGGATATTTCTTCTATACCTATCTTGTGTGATAGTCAAGCCACCAAAGCTCGAGCATATAATGAAGTGTATAATGGAAACTCTAGACACATGAGTCTAAGACACAAGTATGTAAGGAAATTAATCAAGCATGGAGTAATTTCTCTTATATTTGTTAAGTCTAGTGAAAACTTAGTCGATCCATTTACAAAACATCTCACAAAAGAGTTAGTGAGATCAACATCAAGTAAAATAGGATTAAAACTCCTCAAATAGATCTACCAATAACTGCAA
>NW_019236358.1:20992-22282 GCF_002742605.1 Olea europaea var. sylvestris
TCCATGCCCGCAACACATCCTCTACGTGCCTAGGCATCGCCTCCAAGTGTTGGGGAACTAGAATACCGTTCCACAACTACCGAACATCATCACAATGAATAAATAAATGGTCAATTGTTTTCTCATCTCTTTTACACGCATAATACCACTCGATAATACAAAAGCCTTTTCTTCGAAGATTGTCCGTCATTAACGCCTGCCCTCTCACAACCGTCCATAATAAGAAAGTCACCCGTGGAGGCAACTTACATTGTCATACCATCTTCTAGGGAAAGGAACTCTCCGTCGAGCCGAATATGGATCTAAAATAAGTGCGAACTGAAAATATATCATCCCGTGCTAACCTCCACGTGCTATGATCACCCTATTCTACCTGAATATGCGACTCGTGCAAGGGAGTCAAAAATAATACATAATCATCCAATTCTCAATACTGTAGTCCCCTCTCAAAAGCAATATTACAGCTATAACTTCCATTATGTATGTCAATTACATCATTCACCATAGCGAACAGTTCCAAGGCAATGCGGTGCAAAGAAGGAAATCGTGCCTTAAGCGAACGATCTCCACACCAACAATCATCCCAAAATTTGATAATGTTGCCATTCCCCCACCACAAAAGTCAATTTCTCTCGAAATTCATTCCATCCTCGTCGGATATACTTCCACACTCGCTCCATAAGATTCACGACCCTCAATCAAGCACCAACTCCCTTCCAATGCCACAACCACTTGCCCAATAAAGCCTTGTTAAACAGAACAAGGCTCCTCAATCCAAGGCCCCCCCATCCTGAGAACAAACCACACCCCTATTAACCATATGAAATTTCCTCTCTTCCCCCAGCCTATCCAAAGAAATTCCCTTTAAATCCTCTCTAATCTATTTGCCACTGTAACAGGAATGGGAAACAGTGACAAGAAATACGTTGGGAGATTAGAGAGAGTGGATTTAATGAGGGTAAGATGGCTTCCCTTCGAGAGATACATACGTTTTCACCCCACTAGCCTCTTCTCCACCCTTTAAACAATTCCACTCCAAATATTTTTACATTTAAACCTTACCCCTAAAAGAAACCCAAGGTATGACATAGGCAACCATGCAACCCTACAACCCAATATATCAGCCAACTCATCCACGTTAGCAACCTCTCCTACTGTAATAGCCTCAGATTTTCCCAAATTAATTTTCAATCCTGACACCGCTTCAAAGCATAGAAGTAGCCATCGCAAGTTCCTGAATTGCTCGTTATCTACATCGCATAGAATCAGTGTATCGTCTGCGGATAGCAA
>NW_019236359.1:0-2120 GCF_002742605.1 Olea europaea var. sylvestris
GAAATCCGTTATAGGTCACGACGAAGTTGTGAGTTCAATCCAAAAGGGTCGCCACAATTCCAAAAAGTACTTATGGGCCCTAAACGGACACCGTGTGCAAAAGTTACGCTCAATTCTTCGTACTCCGACTATCTAAGCCTTCCAAACATAAAACTGCTCACTCTTTCCAAAAAATGGCCAAACTCCCTCATACGTCACGATGAAGTAGTGAGTTCAATCCAAAAGGGTCGCTACATTTCCAAAAAGTACTTATGGGCCCAAAACGGACACCGTGTGCAAAAGTTCTGCTCAATTCTTCCTACGCCGACTATCCAAGCCTTCTAAACTTAAAACTGCTCACTCTATCCAAAAAATGGCCAAAATCCCTCGTACGTCACGACGAAATGGTGAGTTCAATCCGAAAGGGTCGCTACATTTCCAAAAAGTACTTATGGGCCCAAAACGGACACCGTGTGCAAAAGTTACGCTCAATTCTTCGTACTCCGGCTGTCCAAGCCTTCTAAACATAAAACTGCTCACTCTTTCCAAAAAATGGCCAAAATCCCTCATACGTCACCACGAAGTGGTGAGTACAATCCAAAAGGGTCGCTACATTTCCAAAAAGTACTTAAGGGCCCAAAACGAACACCGTTTGCAAAAGTTACGCTCAATTCTTCGTATGCAGACTATCCAAGCCTTCCAAACATAAAACTGCTCACTCTTTCCAAAAATTGGCCGAAATCCGTTATTGGTCACGACGAAGTAGTGAGCTCAATCCAAAACGGTCGCTACATTTCCAAAAAGTACTTATGGGCCCAAAACGGACACCGTGTGCAAAAGTTACGCTCAATTCTTCGTACGCTGACGATCCAAGCCTTCCAAACATAAAACTGCTCACTCTTTCCAAAAAAATGGTCAAAATCCCTCATACGTCACGATGAAGTAGTGAGTTCGATCCAAACGGGTCGCTACATTTCCTAAAAGTACTTATGGGCCTAAAACGGACACCGTGTGCAAAAGGTACCCTCAATTCTTCGTACGCCGACTATCCAAGCCTTCCAAACATAAAACTGCTCCCTCTTTCCAAAAAAATGGTCAAAATCCCTCATACGTCACGCCGAAGTTGTGAGCTCAATCCAAACGGGTCGCTACATTTCCAAAAAGTTCTTATGGGCCTAAAACGGACACCGTGTGCAAAAGGTCCCCTCAATTCTTCGTACGCCGACTATCCAAGCCTTCCAAACATAAAACTGCTCCCTCTTTCCAAAAAAATGGTCAAAATCCCTCATACGTCACGACGAAGTGGTGAGTACAATCCAAAAGGGTCGCAATATTTCCAAAAAGTACTTATGGGCCTAAAACGGACACCGTGTGCAAAAGTTATGCTCAATTATAAGTACGCCGACTATCCAAGCCTTCCAAACATAAAACTGCTCACTCTTTCCAAAAAATGGCCAAAATTCCCCATACGTCACGACGAAGTGGTGAGTTCAATCCAAATGGGTCGCTACATTTCCAAAAAGAACTTATGGGCCCAAAACGGACACCGTGGGCAAAATTTACGCTCAATTCTTCGTACGCCGACTATCCAAGCCTTCCAAACATAAAATTGCTCATTCTTTCGACAAATGGCCGAAATCCATTATAGGTCACGACGAAGTTATGAGTTCAATCCAAATGGGTCGCCACATTTCCAAAAAGAACTCATGGGCCCAAAACGGACACCGTGTGCAAAAGTTACGCTCAATTCTTCGTACGCCGACTATCCAAGCCTTCCAAACATAAAATTGCTCATTCTTTCGACAAATGGCCGAAATCCATTATAGGTCACGACGAAGTTGTGAGTTCAATCCAAAACGGCCGCTACATTTCCAAAAAGTACTTATGGGCCCAAAACGGACACCGTGTGCAAAATTTACGCTCAATTCTTCGTACGCCGACTATCCAAGCCTTCCAAACATAAAATTGCTCATTCTTTCGACAAATGGCCGAAATCCATTATAGGTCACGACGAAGTTATGAGTTCAATCCAAATGGGTCGCTACATTTCCAAAAAGAACTCATGGGCCCAAAACGGACACCGTGTGCAAAAGTTACGCTCAATTCTTCGTACGCCGACTATCCAAGCCTTCCAAACATAA
>NW_019236360.1:0-1397 GCF_002742605.1 Olea europaea var. sylvestris
CTGTGTCGGAATGGGCTCAAATTTGACTGGTTTATCGGGAACAAAAATCGTGCCGGGGGTAATTCCCTCATTTTTCTCGACTGTGTCGGAATTGGCTGAAATTTGGTAGTTTAATCGGAAATAAAAATTGCGCCGGTGGCAATTTCGTCATTTTTCTCGACTGTGTCGGAATGGGCTCAAATTTGACAGGTTTGTCGGGAACAAAAACCGCGCCGGGGGCAATTTCGTCATTTTTCTTGACTGTGTCGGAATTGGCTGAAATTTGACAGTTTGATCTGAAATAAAAATCGCGCCGGGGGCAATTTCGTCATTTTTCTCGACTGTGTCGGAATGAGCTCAAATTTGACAGGTTGATCGGGAACAAAAACTGCGCCGGGTGTAATTTCGTCATTTTTCGAGACTGTTTCGGAATTGGCTAAAATTTGGCAGTTTGATCGGAAAGAAAAATCGCGCCGGGGGAAATTTCGTCATTTTTCCAGACTGTGTCGAAATTGGCTGAAATTTGGCCGTTTGATCGGAAATAAAAATCCCGCCGACGGCAATTTCGTCATTTTTCTCGACTGTGTCGGAATGGGCTCAAATTTGACAGGTTGATCGGGAACAAAAATTGCACCGGGTGTAATTTCGTCATTTTTTGCGACTGCGTCGGGATTGGCTAAAATTTGACTGGTTGATCGGAAACAAAATTCGCGCCAGGGGCAATTTCGTCATTTTTCTCGACTGTGTCGGAATGGGCTCAAATTTGACAGGTTGATCGGGAACAAAAATTGCACCGGGTGTAATTTCGTCATTTTTTGCGACTGCGTCGGGATTGGCTAAAATTTGACTGGTTGATCGGAAACAAAATTCGCGCCAGGGGCAATTTCGTCATTTTTCTCGACTGTGTCGGAATGGGCTCAAATTTGACAGGTTGATCGGGAACAAAAATTGCACCGGGTGTAATTTCGTCATTTTTTGCGACTGCGTCGGGATTGGCTAAAATTTGACTGGTTGATCGGAAACAAAATTCGCGCCAGGGGCAATTTCGTCATTTTTCTCGACTGTGTCGGAATTGGCTGAAATATGGCAGTTTGATCTGAAATAAAAATCGCTCCGGGGGCAATTTCGTCATTTTTCGCGACTGTGTCGGAATTGGCTAAAATTCGACTGGTTGATAGGAAAGAAAAACCGCGTCGGGGGCAATTTCTTCATTTTTCTTGACTGTGTCGGAATTGGCTGAAATTTGGCAGTTTGATCTAAAATAAAAATCGCGTCGTGGTAAATTTCGTCATTTTTCTCTACTGTGTCGGAATCGGCTTAAATTTGACAGTTTGATCGGAAACAAAAATCGAGCCAGGGGCAATTTCGTCATTTTTCTCGACTGTGTCGGAATTGGCTGAAATTTGGCAGTTTGATCT
>NW_019236360.1:1431-1666 GCF_002742605.1 Olea europaea var. sylvestris
GCAGTTTGTTCGGAAATAAAAATCGCGCCGGCGGCAATTTCGTCATTTTTCTCGACTGTGTCGAAAATGACTCAAATTTGACAGGTTTATTGGGAGCAAAAATCGCGCCGGGGGCAATTTCGTCATTTTTCCAGACTGTCGGAATTGGCTGAAATTTGGCAGTTTGATCGGAAATAAAAATCGCGCCGGCGGCTGTTTCGTCATTTTTCTCGACTGTGTCGGAATTGGCTGAAAT
>NW_019236360.1:1681-2120 GCF_002742605.1 Olea europaea var. sylvestris
GACTGTGTCGGAATGAGCTCAAATTTGACAGGTTGATCGGGAACAAAAACTGCGCCGGGTGTAATTTCGTCATTTTTCGAGACTGTTTCGGAATTGGCTAAAATTTGACTGGTTGATTGAAAACAAAAACCGCGCCGGGGGAAATTTCGTTATTTTTCCAGACTGTGTCGAAATTGGCTGAAATTTGGCAGTTTGATCGGAAATAAAAATCCCGCCGGCGGCAATTTCGTCATTTTTCTCGACTGTGTCGGAATGGGCTCAAATTTGACAGGTTTATCGGGAGCAAAAATCGCGCCCGGGGCAATTTCGTCATTTTTCTCGACTGTGTCGTAATTGGCTGAAATTTGCCAGTTTGATTGAAAATAAAAATCGCGCCGGCGGCAATTTCGTCATTTTTCTCGACTGTGTCGGAATTGGCTGATATTTGGCAGTTTGATCG
>NW_019236361.1:0-2120 GCF_002742605.1 Olea europaea var. sylvestris
ACTGATAATTCTCAAGTTGCAGGACTTATTAGAAATAAGTTACCTATAGAACCTCAATATAGAAAGTTACACAGATGACAAGCGTATTTATCATTCTACAATTTTGATATTATTCATATTAAATGAATAAATAACCATCTTGCAGATTTTTTGAGCAGGAATATCAAATTTGGAGATGGATAATATCAAAAATTCATTAATAGACGTCAACAAATGAATGAAATTCCTCATGGAAGAATCAGAAGATATGAAAATTAGAATTGAGCAATTAGAGCAAATGACAGAATCTATCTAACAAAATATTAAATTGTTGGTGGAAATCTCTAATTCTCATTCCAAATATACCAAAGAATTGAATGACAGAATTGTTGATATTACTTTATAATTTGAGTCATTAAATACCAAATAGGAAATACCATTTGATACAATCTCAAAAATACAAACAGGTACATAGCCAGGAAGCAGCTATGGACCCAGCAACATCAAACGAGATATAGCAAGTCCTTGAAAGGTGACTATAAAAAATGGTGATGAATATACAAGAGTTATCAGAATCAAAACTGATGAAGATGATGATACCCCTTTATCATCAAAAGAAGAAGAATATAGATCATTTGCCAAAATTGTTTATGAATTGGAAGAAAATGAATCACATTTTATTACATCAGGAGATCATGTTTATCCCAGATTAATAATTACCAAAGATGCAGACCCTTTCATGGTCAAAATGGCGGCAGATTATGGATTTCTGGATTTGATCTATCCAGGAAAAGATTTAAAAGAAATTGAAAAATTTGATGATATATTCAGGGCAGAAGTTTCAAAATTTGCCCAAGGGAGATCGATTTATATCAAATTTTATTCAATAAGTCCCGAGGTTGATGGAAGGATATACTATCCTGCTGGACATAGGATATGTTGGCCGAGATTTTCAAATTGAAGTTGGCCGAAATAATAAATCATTGCCTAAAATCAATAAATCATGGATAAAATCCCGAAGAGTTTTGGGGATGAAAGTTCTTTATAACATTGCTAAAAACTTATATGATAAAAAAATTCAGATGCTTGTGTTAATATGAAGGATGGACACTCCTTACGAATAATGAAAAAGAAAAATCTACTATTTTGAAAGAATATATCCAGAAATTTGATACTCATCAAATTAATGGAAGTCCTACAACAATCCAAGAATCATGCAGATTGAGGGAGTGCTCCACATGCAGATAAGATTAAAAAGATTGACAAAAGATGAATGGAAAGGGACCTACCACTACCAAAGCATCTAGCCAGCTGCATATGGAGCCAAAGATGGAGAGGCAATAATAAAGGAAAAGATGCCCCATTGATGAAAAAGTAAAAAATGCATGTGAAAATGTAGACCCCAAGAGGAAAAGAATAGAGAGGCATGTGAGCCTTTTCAAATTTTGATGTATGTAATGATGTAATAGACCAATAATAGCAAGTTTGAGTCATGTATAAATAGAGGTCTTTGGAGAAAGAATAGATCATCTCGAGTTAGAAACCATTCTCTTTCCTTAAGCTTTCTTTAAAACAAGTTTTTCTGGAAACCCCTTGTATACAATAGAAATCTTGTATAAATCATTATAGAAATAAAATCTCAATCTTTTGATATCAGAAAAATATAAGTTTCTAAACTTCCCATCCCATAGATTCTTGATAGATTGAAGAAGATAATCTCTTTCTTACTTTAACAAAGAGAGAATTTTCTTTACATAAGATCCTTATTCTTATTTTTAAGAAAAGATACAGTGAGGGCAAGAAGCTGAAATAGCAGAATTTTCATTAAGGCAAAAGGCCGTTTGAGGGAGCAGTTTGCAGATTCAGAGCCTGAAGGTCACTCGATTCTAAGAATACGGATTTAAGATCATAAGTAAGGTAAAATTATTGTCTTTGTTAAATTTAGAAAGAATTCTTCTAATATCTTAAAAGAATCGTAGGGATTATTACTTTTTATGTTTGCAAAAAACTTGTCTATCATCTTATTATTATTTATAAAGCTTGTAAGGAATTATCTACATGATGCCAGGCTATTCAATTAAAAGATTAGATAATCTGTTAGAAAGACTATTAGAAAAAATAAAAAATATTTTTTCTCAACT
>NW_019236362.1:0-2120 GCF_002742605.1 Olea europaea var. sylvestris
CAATATTCTTAAATATGAAAATAGTATTAAAAAATGCATAGAATAAGGGAAACAATATTTTCCTCAAAATTCAACCGAATTTGGGTCCAACTTGAACGAATCTTCACCTTGAACCAAATTTTGTGCACTACATCTTACTGCAAAAATTCTCCACATGGAGACAAATTTCACTGCAAGGCAAAATCTGACCCTTCAACAAGAACATTAACTGAATTCTCCAACAACCAAAATTCTCCACCTCTTATATTCACACCACAATTTTTATTTCTTGTACTTAAGGTTCTTAATCTTTGCTCATTATAGCATATATATTCCTAAAAATTATTCATGCATACTTATCGTCAAACATTTCATTAGTTAACATATTTTGTATTTAATGACAGTTTTATGTCCAAAAATTCTTTGAAAGGCATTAAATAACTTTTTCTTCATCATAATTTTAAAAATAAATAAATAAAACAAGAAAAAAATATTTTCCCTCATTATAAAGCATGAAAATAAAATACTTTGCTATAAATCATCATAAAGGACGAGTTGTACTAATCAATGAAAAGTTGAAGATTAGAGTTTGAAAAAAAAGTTAAGAAAATAATTGATATAATGAGCAAAGATTAAAAAACTTAACTGCAATTAAAATGTGGTATAAAAAAAATCGTGCTAGCAAATATAATATAGTTTTTTTGAATGATCATTATATATCTGTATCCCATATTATTATGACTATTGTAACTCTAATTATTTCCTATAAACATGGGGCTTTGGCTCTCAATAAACCTATTGACTTCTTTACCTTCTTCTATTTTTTTTTTTAAATTTTTTTTATCTATTTTATAACATACCATCAACACGAAATTCTAGCCAACTAAGTTAATAAAAAAATTTCCTTTTTTTTTTGCCCTATTCAATGAAAACATGAAGTTCTTATCAGTATTCAAAACTATAGGATGAGACAAATGGTTTAATACTAAAGCCTAATCTCAAATTATACAATCAAAACGGTGTGTCTTGTTATTGCTAGATCCTAATCTCAACTTTTTAATAAGTGTTAGTTAGGATGAAGACAAATCGTTTTGTACTATTATTTGTTAAATGTCTTCTATTAATTTTTAATCCATTACTATTGAGAACAAAGTGCTTTACAATTCTGTCCAGGAAATTTATTAGTAGCATGCCACCATCAAAATTTTCCCCATTATATTTGGCTTGTGATCAACCCTAATTTTTTCACCTAATTATTTGATAGTGCAATATAAGTATGATTGATACATCATTGTGCAATAAGATATAAAATAAAGAATATTAAAATAAATACGTAGTTTGAACTCTTACACAATATCTCAAACCCTAATGGATAACATTTTATAACACGATTTGTTTATTTTTAATTTGATTGGACTCTTTTCTCATCATTAAGGAAGAAATTAATAGCTGAAAACAATACATAATGCATCATATTGTGCTATCTATATCCTCTCACTTGACAATATGAAAATATAACTCAATCGTAAGGTGCACTTACTAACCTATCAGGGACTTATAAAATCTCATATACCAACTAAAGATTCTCCATCTCGTATTAATGTCTAAAAAAGTAGCATTAAATAAATGACACGCCTAAAGCATTGCGATATTCGATTCTAAAGGAAAAACTCTCCAAAAAATGAGCAAATAAGAAAGATGATGCCAATCAGAAGACTTATATTATCTAAAAGAAAAGGTTGGCGATAATATTTTTGTACATAATGTACCATTGAAGCATATCGGTCGAATAAATAATTGGTCAAATAAAAGGATGGCATCATAGTAACATAGAATTCACTAGAGAAATTTGAAGTTTTCGGACCTACAGTTCGAAAATCTAATACTTATGCGAAAAAGAAATAAGAACAAGTTGTAATATATAATGCACGGATCTCAACATAGTAAATTTCCCAAAGATCATAGTGGATGCAATCAAAAGTCCACAAATTTTATCCTGATAATGCATAAAATTTAAAATATATTTATAACCAAATCATTTGGTATAATTGTTGATGTTATCACTGAAGGGTCTAATATGCCCAAAGCATATAATTCAAGTGATAGTATCATGAGGGAAATAAACACGCATCGTACTCTTT
>NW_019236363.1:0-2119 GCF_002742605.1 Olea europaea var. sylvestris
CCCAGAAGAAGTTTCTGACAATTCTTCCATTGATTCACCTGTACCAGTCTCTTCACTGTCTTTGAGAACATTTTGATTGGCTACCTCGAGTAGTTTAGACGCTTTAGGACGTGGCATTCCCTGTTGTTGCCTCATCATTCGTCCATAGTTCCGTTGAAAACGCCTTTGTTGGGTTCTAGTCATCTCGTTGAAGGGTATCACCCTTCTTGCGTTATACTGGAACGAATGCCATACATTTGGTTGGCGAGGTTGTGGCCTGAATGTTCTCCCATTATTTACTGGCCTAAACTGCCTCTCAAAAGGCGGTCCCCTATAGAATGATTTACTTTGCCCTCTACCAAGCTGAGCATTTGGGAAAAAACTAGGGCGATGGTGATGCTGTCATATCCCTGGTTTCTCTGTGTTTGCACTTACTTCTCTTTTGCATTTTGCACACAAGACGTCTTCATCCTTTTTGGGCTCCTTCCCTTTGATACGTTCAAAGACACTGGGATGTGGCCTAAGGTCCTCTTCCCCGTTATCTATAACCAACTTGAATTTTGGCAACTTGTTTTTGAAACCAGTTGTCACCATGTTCACCCCAAGTGGCTGTGGAAAAGGGTTTTCATCCACTACCATTTTCTTCTTGTCCTCGAACGTAATTTATCCCGATTCAATGGCATCCTGTAACACATGGTGAAAAACCAAACAGTTGTTAGTCAAATGTGACCATGCAGTATGCCACTTACAATATTTTTTACCCTTAACTTGTTCAGGGCTTGACAATTTATGTTTATCGCTCAGTTTTATCTGTTTATCCTTATATAGTTGATCAAATATAAGGTCAGCTTTGGTTATATCGAACGAGAACGTTCTAGTCTTTTTGTTTTCATCTTTTATAGGCTCATCCTTACCCGACAGTCTAGGCTTAGCCATTATAGGACAAGTATACGTATCTCCTTTAGTTAATTCGGCCAAACACATTTCGGCTTGATCGTAATATTTGTCATTAATGGTAAGAACATCAAAATTTGGGTCTCTATAATAAGTCCCCTTGCTAGAATTTTTCATTTGCTCTTCTCTCTTATTAATCGTTCATACCTAATCACGTTTACGCTCAATTGAAAAAGATCAGGAAATTTTTTGTCTTGGAATTTCTTTTTCAAATCAAAGTTTAGACAATTTTGAGCGATTTTGACAAACTCGTTTTCGGGCAAAGATACAAAACATATACTTCTTGCAGTCTTGAACTTTTGAAGAAAACCTTCTGCGCATTCGTTTGGCATTTGACGCAGACTCGCCAAATCGGCCAAAGTAATTTCAGATTCAGTCTTATAAAACTGAACATGGAACAATTGCTCCAATTGTTGCCATGTTTGAACAGAGTTCGCTGGCAAATTGATGAACTAGGAGAAAGCTACTCCTGTTAATGAATTAGGGAACAACCTCATTTTATGGTAGTTTGTTACTTCACCACTTTACAGTGTGAATCGCCCTATGTGTTCTAGAGTAGACACCTCTCCTAAACTGGTAAATAGTGAGAATTCTGGCACTTTATACCCTCTAGGCCATGGATATGCTTGGTCTACCCAATCAGGATATGGTTTTATGTAAGTCGGTCTAATGACAGGATGTACTCCAAAAGCCATCTGATCCTGTACTATTTCCATAATTTGATTCCTCAACACGACGTTGGGGTCATATGAAATTCCTACAGGTTGGTTGATCGGTTGATTTGTTTGAGGCCTGATGTTTGGTCCTTGGTTGGCAACAAAGTTGCCTTGATTTGGGCCATTATTATCATTGGCCTGAATATTTATTCCATCATTAACACGTGGGGCATTCTGTCCATTATTTAGGACATTGTCTCTTACATTTAGGTTACCCCCCAAGTTAGCTGTACCATTACCACTATTTTGATTTTGCATTACACCATCCCCTGGTTTGAACTAGAGGGACCAAAAGGTGGTTTTATCCCTTGATTTGAACTTAGGACTAGAGGATTACGTCCCATAATTGTCCTAGCTTGAAAGTGATTTGCAAGAGGCACATCTGGCTGACAAATTTGGCCTACTAACTTATTCAATATTTCATTCAAAGTATTCAATTGTTTGGCCATGTTGTCATAATGTGCATTCCC
>NW_019236364.1:0-40557 GCF_002742605.1 Olea europaea var. sylvestris
ATTATTAACATTTATTCATTATTTACATTTTTCATTTATCATTTAAATAATAATTAAATAATTATTTAAAAAATAATTTAACTCCATTTCAATTATTTTAATTCTCATGAAAAAAATTTTAAAAAAATTTATACTTGATACAGACGGCACAGCTTGTTTGCAACAGACAGCCTCTGCCCAGAGATCGCCTCTAGCCACCAAAATCAAAAAATAATTACTCTATAGTAATTTCATATAATCTACAATGATTTCTACCACTATTTCTAACAAAATAAACATTTAACATTCAAGTTCAAAGATTAATGGGGGGAAAATAAGCAAAACTTATTTTCTTCGCCTCTAATGGTGGCTGGTCCGTCTTCTCCCAAGAAAAGTCGTCTATTTCCTTGTTATTTCTTCCCCTTCTTTCTCCAGATGTCGGTTTGAGAGTGAAATGTCAAGGTCAATTTTGAGTTTTAAATGTTTTTAAGGTTTTTACAAATTTTTGAATTTTTTCTTTTAAACAGTAGTCAACGACCATTTTGGAAAATTGTCTGTTTTTGATGGGTATCTGCCACCATTTCCTCATTTTATTAATTGTGATTATCAATTACTAATCTGACAATTAAAGGCGGCCATAACACTTGACTTCACTTTTTCTTTAGCATATTAGCCTATCTTATGGTACAGCTTTGGAATAAATCATCAATAAATGTGGCAAAAGAATGAATTTTTTTGTCTAAAAAAATATATATAATTAGCCATTAACCTATTGGACGACCTTCCAATGCAGTAATGTACTGACGTCGCCCTAAGCTGAACTGCTTACGTAAGAACGAATCAAAGCCACAAAAACATATTATGGGACCTACAAAAGTTCCATTTGAATGGCCTGTATATTTCAAATAATTAAACCTTTCATATAAACAATGCACAAAAAGAAAGAATAAAAATATTTCAGATAATATTTTACCTCGAAACTTTTAAGTGCTACAATATTCTTGTAAATATACCTCATGATAACATTTTGAATTGCTATAATATTCATGATTGTGTCCTTAAAATGTAATTGATGTGACTTAATAATAAATAATTAGAACAAGGTACAATGTATTCTCCTACTTGTGTTCGTTTAGCACATCCACATTTTCAATTGTTATATTATAGTAATTAATTTATACCACCTTGTCTTACTAAACCACAATTATAGTCAAATCGCGTTTTTTAGGGTCCACAAAACTGAACGGAGAGTTGTAGAATGTCATACCTTGATATAAATGGAACAAAAATAAATGAAGCGAGGGAGGGACATAAACATGACATTCAATCGAAAGCACAAAGAATGAAAAGCAGTAAATGAGAAGATACTACCTCATTACAAATATGAAGAAAGAAAAAAATTAAAATTTGAAAGACCTCTGAAAGTGAGAAGGCAATATATGTCATGCAAGGATGAAAGTCATCGATGCAAGTCGAGAGGACCATACTTCTGGTAGTAGCGTCGATCCCATCCTTCTGAAGCAAGAATATAAGCAACCTAGTTTCTTTCATTTAGAAATACCGTATTGAAAGAAATATAGGAGTTTGTTATTAGGAGACTTGATAAATGTGAGATATAGTGTCAATGAAGGAAAGTAGATGCTCGATATAACTGAGTATAGACTTGATAGAACACGGTCATCCACCACAAGTAGGATGTGAAAAAGGCTCGACGGCTCGGATGGTCTGCAACCTGGCTCGAGAAAAGCTCGAGTCGGCCCGACTCGTGGCTCGGATCAATAGAGCCGAGGCTCAAGCCGAGCCCCATTTTGGGAACATGGGCATAGCCCGAGAGCCTTTAAAAAAAAAAAAAAAATGGAAAAAGGGGGGGCAGAATTGCTGCCTTTTTAAAAACAGCAATTGGCTAATTCTGCCTTTTAAGGCAGGGAAAAAAAACGAGAGAGAGAGAGAAAGAGCCGGCCCGGCTCGGTTGGGAAAAGTTCGAGCTGAAATTTTTTGGCCGAGCAAAAGCTCAACCATTTTTAACCGAGTTGAGCTCGAGCCGAAAGTTTTAGGCTCGGGCTCGACTCGATTCGTTGACATCCCTAACCATGGGTGATGAAATGAAGGGTAAGAGAAGAGTCTGCCCCTATCACAAGTTCGAAACGTGTAAGAAAGATTCCATCAAGAATGGCTCGCGGTTCAGCCTCAATTATAGGGTAATCACAATAAGAAGAGGAAAAGGTACAAATACACCATTCAGACTTTCCATAAATGGAGGGAATATGAAGGATGATCGAGAGAAATATATAAATGTATGATATCCAAGTCCTCCTGCCAATGCACAAACCAAATAAATGGTCTGTATGGAGAAGAGATATAGTGCAATAGACTCGCCAAATGATCCTCTAAGACTCCATAGCAATTTTGTGGTACTTCACATCATTCCTCACAGTTCATAAGAACCAAATGATTAGCATAGAAATGATAGTACGAATCACGTCGAACAAAAAGGCCTAAAAACCTCCACCTTTGAAAGCAGTTGTGAAATCCTTCAAACTGCCAAATAGAAACATTGACATTGTGATGCAAATGGCACCTAATCTGCAGCTGAATCACAATGTCAACTAGGAGAAAGCCCTGCCACAACTGCCAACGAAAGAAGGAGACCTTTATAGGTATAATAATGCTCCAAATTATCATACGATAGATATCTTGAGATGAATAACATGAGCAAATAAGTGTTGGAATTTGGTTAAAATTAGAGTTAAAATTGGTTTAGTAAAAACCATAAAGATGATTTTGTATTAATTTCGGCCAAGTATTCAAACATGTTCCGATGGTCAAATAACGAAAGTGAGTAGATCAACTTGTTTTACTCATCGAGTTGATTATTGTAGCATATTTGGAATTCCAAAATCAATTCCAATTCTGGATGAATGAAAAATTATTATCCAAAGTTAAAAGGCAAAAATCGCATTTCACCAAATATAACATGGCCGCTCGGGGACCGCACGGAGTGAGCGACAGTGCTCCTGTTGTTGGCGCTCAAGCGGCATGCTGAGCAGACAGTGAACAGCCAAAAGAGCTATGTCTCTTCATGAAAATATGCTGTGTTCGGGGTGTGTCTTTTCGACCAGCCACAACCTCTCATCTTCTATGAATATGACCACTTGGAAAGTCAGATTCATTTCATATTATATACATTGTTTGTTTTGCATCAAAATGATTTTTCTTGTATAAAAAATCATGATTTTGGTAGAGAGAAAATTATGTTTCGGGTTTGTTGGTTTATGTAATTTGGAGTGCTTCTGTTGCAGGACATGATCGTTACATTTTGGGAGATGATTGTTGGAAAGCCATTAGCATCGATGTGGGGCAAATTCATCTTAGAGATAAAGAGTCTAGCTTATGCCTAGACCTATTCATTTTCATGTATTTCTCGTTTCTTCTTCTTGTTATTGGTTTCAGTAAAGACATAGTTGTGTTTGAGCTTACGCACATAAAAGGATGGTGATTGAATATATTTATGCATGTCAATTTTTCCCTAACAATAAGTTGCAGGCAAATTTGGTAGAGAAACTACCATCGCGTGTCCTTCCACACGATACAATTAAAAATATTATCATTTTGTAGGTTCCCAATCTGCTTGGCCATAGGAGGTGGACGGACCTATAATAGGCAATCAGTGTCCAAGCTAGTATTGTCAAAGAAATCATTTTCCACAGTGAGCGTTGAGATTGGAATAGCCACCAGAACTTTAGGGAGAATGTGTCAACAATATCCCACGTCATCTTAAATTCCAAGACACAATTTTCTATTGTGGCAAAGATCATTTTACTTCCTCCAGTGCAAGCAATGAGACTGAATCTTAGAATCCCAAACGAATCGAGAAGAAATACCTTCCAATTTCTTCTAAATGGCCTCAGAAGGCGCATAATCCAAAGTACATAAAGTGGAAGAGAGCAGAGAATAGACCTTGATAAAATAATTCAGCCTTCGAGGAACAATAGCCTCAATGCTCAGCCTGATATCATGTTCATGAACTATCGAAATGATGCCATAATGAAGAAAGATCTATTGAACCCCTTAAATAAAGGGACCCCCAATAAGTGAGCGGCCGTGCTACCTGCACAGACTCTTTTGCACAGAGCCTGTACAGGTGTACACACATGGGGTCCATATGTGAGAGCCCCTGTATAGGCCCTATGCAAAAGGGTTTGTGCAGAAGGCTTTTTCCACAAGCGAAGGGTTGTTGTTGATGGTGGTACGATGATGTCCAAGTTAGGGGGTTTAGGCCATAGATCATAGTAATTGATCATGCGTGCAGGTTGGGGTGGACCACAAGCTCTTTACAAAAAGCACTTAAGTTACCTTAAGAATAAAAAAAATTAGGCAACACAAATAGCACATAAATTTATACCACATTTTCAGAGCACATTTCTACCTATATAATTGAATCAAATTCATATTTTCATTAAAAACTTGACATCTGGCACAATTTTGATAATTGGATTGTGGATGGTACATTTAAAATAATTTTTTACTTTTTTTAATTACCAATCACTTATTTTTTAGACAAATATACAAAGCTAAACATTTAAGTGATATTTTTTGTCTCGAATATGTTGGATAAAGCGTAAGCTATGACTTCGTTGGCAATTAGAATAAGGAATTATACTGCACAAACAGGCTAAAAAAAATAAAAATTCAAAAGCAGGATTTACATGTGTCAACACATTATTGGACTAATCGACAAAAAAAAAAAAATACCTAATCATATGTTGTCAAGTCAGTCTATTTTTTTCCCTGTCTTTGAGTCGAACAAACATCGTATTCCTAGAATAAGATACAAAAGCAACAAAATATTAATTCAATAATTAATTTATTTCAATAATTTTAAAACCAATTTTCTTAAAATATCAAATTTTTGCACGTGGCATAAATTTCCAATAAATGTTAAAAATAACTAGTGACAGAATCAAACATGCAGAAGTGAAGGAGGAGAATTTTCTGAAAGCCACCACCTTGACTAGCCAGATGCACCGCATATAAACTTTGGTCTTACATGGAAGGTTCCATACTGTGAACAATTTTCTTTCACTCGATTTTCCACCTGGCAAAATTTGGACCCCTAGTTTTTCCAAAAACATGTAGTTTTTTGGAAATTTTAAGACAGTATAAATTGCCATCTCACCTATCCACTTGGGCAACAATCTTCACAAATTCACTATGGACGAGGAGCCAAGTAACAGAGGAAAAAGCACTGAAAAGGATACTGGAGAGATCAAGTACAGAGGTGTTAGGAAGCGGCCATGGGGAAAATACGCCGCAGAAATACGAGATTCGTCCCGGCAGGGGGCTCGGGTTTGGCTCGGGACATTTAACACAGCGGAGGAGGCGGCTAGAGCCTACGATAAGGCAGCGTATGCCATGAGAGGTCATTTGGCCATTCTTAACTTCCCAGAAGAGTACAATTTGCCCAGTAGTTCATCACATTTTGCTTCGGCTTCGTCTTCGACTTCATCTTCGGTGCAGGAAAGACAAGTCTTCGAATTCGAATACTTGGACGACAACTTATTGGAAGAACTTCTTGATTATGACAAAGAAGAGAAGAAGAAAGATTGAAGTTAATTTCGTCTTTTGACTCCTTCTATTTCATTTTGAACTTTGATGCATGTTTGGTAAGGTGGAATAAATAATAATGAACTATATCGACGATGAAAATATGCTATGGAATCTTATTTATTACAATGTTCTATCTTATCAAGTACGGTTTACCAATTAGATTACTTACTTGATATATCATGAGTTTGTGAATGCAATATAACTCAGAGAAAGTTAATTGGGCGAAGTCCCTTTCAATCATTTCTGGAGTGTATTGATAGAAAACGATTATAAACAAGTGGGCTCATAAATTCTGGAGTCTTGGTTTTTCTTGTACGGATCAAATGAAAGTGCAGCTACACTTGTTTGGTAATTGTCTTTGTGTAACACCTACTGGTGGTCGCAGTTAAGGTTGTAGAAACAAAACCAGAAAATTGGTGTTATGCAAGATGCATCACACATTTAATTATTGAGCCGAATAAAGAAAATTGAGAGGAAAATTCATAGGCCATAACCATACTTATGCGATAACGAGAATCCTAATCAAGTTGTACAAAATTTCTTGAAAATAAACTTACCTTATGCGGAGCAAGAGTCGAGGGTGTGTATGACCACTAAGTTCAATAATAACTTCAAAAATAAAATACTTTTACGGTTCCCTAAAACATAACTTTTTAGAAAATCATGTCCCCAAAATTCACTTCCACACAAGCAATAAACGAAGAGAAAAAAGTCTTGAATCACAATTAATACAAGACTCGACTATATACAATTATGAGTATAATAACTCTTTTACAGCATCATACATCCAATTAAGCATCAATTATTTGTCACTGTTCACTGACCTAGTATAGCTTTCACTTTGTATAGACAATAGAGAACTTGAAATCGAGAATGAGACATTGAAAGCAATTTGCACTAAAAAATTGTATATCAACAATCACAAGAAGCTATTGCTATGGAAATAATCTTAAAGAATTAAGAGAAATATTAAGGACAATATTATAAAATTATGTTTGCATCTTTAACATAGCCCTCAAATTTAATTAAGACATAAAATCCAAATAAAGTTTGCAATTAAATTTGGTAGCATAATTCTTCAAATCTCAAAATGGTTCAATTCGGAGAGAATACATGTTACTTGATCTATGGAAGAATTGAGGCGTGTTTGTTAAAAGAAATGAAACTCAAACTCAATGGAGAAAGACTTCATTTTAACCACTTGAACAACATCGTTGTGAAAATTCAACTGTATGAATGTCATTCCACTTGAAACAATCAATAATACATAATAAAAGAACTTTGGGAGCAAGGCAGGAATCGAATGCTAAAGACCAATTTTTAAAAAATAAAAAATAAAAATCGATCACTAAACGAAACCTTGGACAAGAAAAACATTAAGGATGTGGTTCAACATAGAGGAAAAAAAATATCTTCTACTTAGCAATATAAACTTTTAGATGGTATATTTAACATAGAAAGTAAACAAAATCGGAGTATTAAAACTCCCCAATAACCTATCGATAAAATTTCACGTACAAGGAGTTTGATGAAGAAATTAATTAATTAAACCATGGGCATTTGAGGAGGCACATATAAGATACATTGATATAATTGAATATATTTTTAAACCGAATAATACTATTTAACACCACTAATATTAAGCCACATCTTTTCGACTATATGACATCTAGGTGGTAATCAAACTTGTCCAGCTTCATCTTTTAATTTCCCTCTAAAGGCATTTGAATTTGATTAGGGGCTCAGCTCTACATTTCAGAGATTGTCCCCAATCATCATTCAAGAAAAGAAATACAGAAGCATAAATAAAAAACCTGATGAACTTCCAAAATTGAAAAATAATTAAGAAAGATAATAAATAAAAGATTATTTCTGCTGCTGCTCTACATGATTCAAGGATCTTCAGTTCAATTTTCTCTTGCCTGTCGTTGAAAGATCAAAAGTAGTCGAGAACGACGATGAAAATGTGGGATTTTGAAGCAGATGAGTATTTAAGAGTTGAGGGAAGTACTCATTAGGAAAATTCAAGATTTCAAGATGAATCGCATATATCCACCGTGTACTTTTCCGAACGCCGTGCTAAGTTGTGGAGGCAAATAATATGGTGAATTGACCGTTAACTTGGATAACATTATGGAGACAGTACACAAGTTTGATATATAGGTCTGCAAATGTTTTAGGGCTTGCTAGGAAGTTTCTTACTCAAAAATGTCAAAGAAATTGAATTGTTCTACTGAATCGAATGCGACACATTGACATTATTCAGAAAGATCTAAATCCATTTTCTTTCCTAAACATTGTATTCAAACAGTGTGTGAACTTCTTTTTTTTGGGTTTGGTAAAAATAGATTGTTTTCTCAATGAAACACTTGAATCCACTAGTTATGTTTAAATCAAACAAGTTACCAGAGTCGCTCTGATACCAATTGTTGAGAACTGGGACAAATATTAAAGACGAGAATAATATGAGCAATAAGAAAAAAATTGATCATAAAAATAAAAAAAGATTCAGTGGAAACCCAAATTCGAGAAAACTACGGACAGATACGAAGAATTCATTATAATCAATAGTAAGGAATTACAAATGATCTCTTTAAACCAATAACTAATGGACAATTGATCAATTCCAATATGTTGTACGCCACATATTTATGATCAAAGAATTCCTAACATACTAGGAAAATTAATACATAAAGAGTTTAATTCTAAATTATTTTCTTGTTGATCTTTTGACTTTTTAGTTAATTCACAATAATATTTTTTTTCATTAAGACCTCTATGGTTTATCGAATTTATAAGTTATCCATGATTTTCTAGTCCCTCCTTTACTTGGTGAAATGATTTAATAACTAATGGATTTATGAAATGCTAATGTGGCCATTTGATTTAGTTACAAATTTCTCTACTTATGCTATGCCTGCTATATATAATTTTGAAATGCTTATATATTAAATACATAAAATATTTTAGTACGGATAAATGTACACATTTCTCACTATACGTCTGCACCATAGAAGAAGAAGAAGTATTATTGTAATCTACTTCAAAGCGAAATGTTATCTGGCTATCCAACAGCAAAAAAAAATTCATATTGCGTAGCCTGGGGCCCACGACGAGAATTTACTTGCAAAGCATATTACCATGCATGAACATATTCAAGTCACTTATTTAATCATTGGTTCATTTCTTGTTAAAAAGTCAAAGAGAAAGAAAATTATGTGTTTAAAAAGAAGTGGTATCACCTCCACTTGGGTCCCAAGTTTCGTCATGACATATGTTACATGAACATGTTCAGAGTAAATCTCACATTCAATATCGACAAAATAAATACATATTATATAAATATTTCTACTAATTCTATTAGCCCTTGTTTGAGCTCCTCCTTTTTTTTTTTGGGTGGAGGGGGTGGGGGGAGTGTTTTAAATAGTGATTTGAAGAGTATGAGGTTAAAAAAATAAGAAAAAAATTTCAATTTACATGTAAATTTATTTTATTCTTCAGTTGAAAAATGAGTTATGACAAAATGAAATTTTGTTAAAATGGGGTTCAAACAAGGACTCAATAGAATTAATTTTCTAAGATGAAATTCAAATTTTACTATGGTACAAAGTTAGCTCAAACGTGCAATTTTAACCGACTAAAATAGGAACACAGTTTTCTCTTAATAAAGTTGACTTTTAAAATGAAACTCGTTTTCATGTATTGTTCCATCAAATGAACTTTTTATTAAAAAATAAAATTAATGATCTTTTACATATTTAAATTTATATATAGACTTCATTTTAAATTGTCAACAATTTTTTAAACCATACTATATGACACATTTTATTAATAATAAAAATAAAATTTAGTAAATTCTAGCAAGGTCTCGACTTAACCTTGATCTAGAAGTGTAGTAGAAAATAAATTTCCCTGGAAGAAGTGTAATTGTCGACATGGAAATAAAAATGCGATTATTATCATTTGATCATTTATTTTTGTTTTTTCGTCTTTAAAAATTAAATGTTTATATTTTACATTATAAGATGTGAGTATAAAAGAAAAACGAAAATTATTAAATGAGGCACAATCACAAACTAACAATCATCTTGACAACCGTTTTAATTTTCAGTAAAAAAAATACATTAAGATGATAAAATAAACCAAAATTAACATACATTGAAAATATATTTTATTACTCAATTGAAAATTCTATCTGAGAATATGGTCTACTTTTTTCTTAAGAATGGTCAATACTTGATTGAATGCCACGTTCTAGTAATTTCATTTTCTAAAAGAAATTCAAAATAAATAATGAGATTAGTGGCCTAAAATCATCATTTTATGTTATGACAGTGAGTGATGGCTGTTGGTCTTAATTAAGTCATTTTGGTACGTGACATGTGTAAACGGTCTTTATTTGACCGGAGCCAGGCAAGCTTACGTTGGTGCTTAGAATTAAATGGATGCACGAATTCAATACTTTGGATGATTACATCGAAAACAAATTCTCCATTTCTTTTTCTGAATTTAGACTATTTAAGTCAAAAGTAATCATATGTTCACATTGTAAAAGTTATGTAATAAAGGTGATAGTGAATCCCATGAGTGCTTTTACCAACTCATTTGTCACTTATTTCTATCATTGAACTTACTCATTTCCACACTTGCATTGTTGCGTTTGAAGGGCATTTGCCTGGTTACTTTTATTAAAGAACTATCCATTCATGCATCTTTATCTTGATTGTTTTATTTGGTGTCGATGCCTATATTATATCCCAAGGGCAAGGACTACCAATTCCCAAAATGCTTATACAAAATAGAATGATGAAAACATTTGGAAATTAACATTATCAAATATAATAAATCATTTAAGAATGCTAATTAATTTCTTCTACTCAAATGTAACCTTAGGGCTTCCCTAGTGAAAATCGATTGAGCCATAGTGTGATACTCAATTTACATTTGTCTCGTCATCTAAGAGTTAACACCAACCTCCATACATGCATTGTCATACCTACAATGCAAAACTGTATAAACGAGTTCTCAGTAAGTAACGATATGCATGAATATATGCATAATCATGGACATGACTTCCAGTCATCTCTCATTATGATCCTTCTAGAAATTCACACCTCATCTTTCAATTACAGCTTATTTGTCTTTTATTTTTTTTTTGGTCCTTAATTTCACTACGATGTACCATATGAGCTCAAATATCAATTGACCAATACATGGACATTTTATAATGTCTATGGATTCGTCGTCGCCCATCAAGATTCAGAAAATCACAATTTTTGTATCTACCATTTTCACCTAGACTTGGGACAAAACACTATATAAAAATTAAGCCTTGGATCAATATGTGTAATGTGCTCATCGTGTCGATCCACAATCCTAAGACTATCAAGGGATCTTCTAACACCACCCATATACCAGTGTCGAACCCCAAATTCCGTATGATCGACTAGCCTTAATAACAATCGAGAGCCTTTAGCCATATATCTATTGGACAAGAAAATATATATAGTGCTCATCGTGCCGATTTTCATCCCAACACCACCAAGAATATATTTTCTTCTTACACCACCCATATACCAGTGTCGAACCTCAAATTCCGTATGATCGACTAGCCTTAATAACAATCGAGAGCCTAAGCCATATATCTATTGGACAAGAAAATACATAGAGTGCTCATCGTGCCGATTTTCATCCCAACGCCACCAAGGGACCTCCGAAATCACTTGTATACTGGCATTGCGCTGCCTAAAACTCTATCATTGGCGACCATTAATTATCATCAGAAGCCTAGGCCATATATTATTTTCGATAAAATCTTCTCATTCCAAATGTCACTATTCACCACCATCTCCCTCTTGCTTTCAATCTCACTCCTTTTATGAGTTATGCATGACTACCTCTCTTTTATATATACTAGTTTTCACCTGCGCAATGCACGGGCTATGTCATTTTTTAGGTAATATTAACAGGTCAAAATGTTTATTTATTTTTCTCAATAAATCTACAAATTTGATTAATTGTTGCGTAAAGGAATGGAGAAAAGAAGTATATATTTTTTTTATAGATGTTGCGTAAAAGAATGGAGAAAAGTAGGAAAAATAGTATAACAATTTATAACACATATAAATTATAAAGTGCTAATAATTCTATTAGGAATTTTTATGTCCAAAAAGAAAAATAATTGACGTCATACACATAAATTTTTTTTAAAGAAAATGATGTAAATTATATTGAGAAAATTATCGTGATAAAATAATAAACATTAATAAAATAATTAATTTTTTTAAGAAAAAAGACGAGTTATACGTATTTTTTAACACACATGTTTGATATACGTTTAACTATTTTCGATATTCATTTAGATTATTCGATGTGTCTATGACATAGTTCTCGAAATGAGTTTCGAGAGAATATCGAAGATTTATGCATTCAACTATCGTACAATCGTCGATAAATTTATAACGTTAGCTTGGTATCGAATTTCTTAATTTTTTAAATGATGTCTCTTTTGACATTAAAAAAATTTAAAAATTTATTAGGAAATTTTCTAAATGACGTTAACGTCGCGAAAAAATAATAAACATTAATAAAATAATTGATTTTTCTTAAGAAAAAAGACGAGTTATACACATTTTTTAACACACACTTTTGATGTACATTTAACTATTTTTGATATTCATTTAGATCATTCGATGTGTTTGTGATATAGTTTTTGAAATGAATTTTAAGAGAATATAGAAGATTTATAGTAGATATTTATAAAAAAAAAAAAAAACTAAATGAATCACCAAGTTATATATATAAACACAACACTAAACAAAGAGCAACTCCGTGCATTCTGTGATGCACAGAGCAATTTTGCTCCTGTCAAGAAAAATTAATTTTTTTTAATTTTTAATTTTTTTTTTAGCATTGAGTGATGCATAATATTATTTTTTTAAGAAAATGATGTAAGTTATATTAAGAAAATTGTCGCGAAAAAATGATAAACATTAATAAAAAAATTAATTTTTTTAAAGAAAAAAGACGAGTTATATGCATTTTTGACACACATTTAATGTATGTTTAACTATTTTCAATAGTCATTTATATCAGTCGATGTGTCTATGACATAGCTCTCGAAATGAGCTTCGAGAAAATATAGAAGATTTATGCATTCGACTACCGTACAGTCGATGAATTTATAAAGTTAGCTTGTTATCGAAATTCTTAATTTTTTAAATGATGTCTCTTTTGACATTAAAAAATTTTTAAAGTTTATTAGGAAATTTTCTAAATAACATCGAAAATTATTGTTGCGAAAAAATAATAAACATTAATAAAATAATTATTTTTTTTAAAGAAAAAGACGAATTATACACATTTTTAACACACACATTTGATATATGTTTAACTATTTTAGATATTCATTTAAATCATTCGATATGTTTATGATATAGTTTTTGAAATGAGTTTCGAAAAAATACAGAAGATTTATGGTAGATATTTATAAAAAAAAAAAACTAAATAAATCACTCAATTAAAAAATTGTTTAAAAAAAAAAACCCTAAACAAAGAGCAACTCCCCTCCTGGGTGCCAAGAAAAAAAAAACAAAAACAAAAACTAAAAGCAACTCCGTACATCACGGAGCATTTTTGCTTCTAGCAACCCAGAGGGCTTCTCTCCTGGGTGCCAAGAGATTTTTTTTTTTTAAATTATCACTGAGTGATACCTAATATTATTTTTTTAAAGAAATGATGTAAATTATATTGAGAAAATTGTCGCGAAAAAATAATAGACATTAATAAAATAATTAATTTTTTTTAAAGAAAAAAGACGAGTTATACGTATTTTTAATACACACGTTTGATGTACGTTTAACTATTTTCGATATCATTTAAATCATTCGATATGTCTATAACATAGCTCTCGAAATGAGTCGTCAATGAATTTATAAAATTAGCTTGTTATTGAAATTCTAAATTTTTTAAATGATGTCTCTTTTGACATTAAAAAAATTTAAAAGCTTATTAGAAAATTTTATAAATGATGTCAAAAATTATCGTCGCGAAAAAAATAATAAACATTAATAAAATAATTGATTTTTTTAAAGAAAAAGACGAGTTATACGCATTTTTAACACACACATTTGATATACGTTTAATTATTTTCGATATTCATTCGGATCATTCGATATATTTATGATGTGATTTTTGAAATGAGTTTCGAGAGAATATAAGATTTATGGTAGATTTTTATAAAAAAAACTAAATAAAGCATCCAATGAAAAAATGACAAAAACAAAAAACAAATGCTACAGTAAATTACTTATTTAAGTCAACAATTGAAAGCAATAAAGCAATCGCATTAATTTCATTTCTGTGGATGAACAGTAGAAATAATTAAAGCCTCTTTTCAATGGAAAAATGCTGAACGAGTTTAACTATAGTAGGGAACCAGTTAAGTGTGAAAGCTCTGCATCAAGATGAATAGTAATGTTTTCATCCTCTCTTTTAAGGTAAAGGGAAGATATATATATATATATATATATATATATATATATATATATATCATCACATAGTCGGATCATACTCAAATACCCAATCTTAATCTTACATTCCTAATGTTCACACTTTGTTCCTCCACATTTTTTATTATTGCACTTGGAATCCAACTAGTTAAGAATCTCACCATACATCTTACATAGGGTCAAATGCCATTTAGATGGAGTGCAATGAGGCTAAATATACAAAATGTGGTGTTTTAGAATAATACTATGGATGAAGGGTCTATACCTGCAAACCAGCAAGCAAAACTTGTGGAAAAACTATAGTTTCATGATTGATATATGAAAGCCCAATAATAACTAACCAAGAGGAGGGTGAATTGGTTATTTAAAAAAATTCGAAAATAATTGCAAATTTAAATAATTAGCAAACAAAATAATATGCAAGCAAGATAACAAAAGAAAATAATGAGTAGAACGGAAGAAAAAGCGCAAACAATGTAATTATTGAGGTTCGATCCAAACAACGATATATGTCTCCCATTACCAAGCTCTCAATCACAAACAAGGTCTTTTTCACCATTGTTGATTGACTTATAACGCAATTTAACCCTTACAACGCTTTCAGTGACTTACAACCAATGAGTACCGATCCTTCTACAACATTGAAATTTTCGAAATTTCAACACGACTCACAATCAAATAAGAGAGAAGGAAAAATTACAAGTAAAAGCTTATCTCTTAACAAATGATATGACCATAATCAAATATCAAGAGAGAAGTAGGCTTTACACTTCAATAATTTGTAAAGAATATAGCTCAAGTGTTTGTTTGAAAAATTTTAATTGAGATGAAAGATTTTTTTACAAATTTTGATCACTCAAAAGTTTTTTAAGAATTAAATATTTTGATCTTCTAAAGATTGATAAATGAGGTAGTTGAGATCAATAAAAACCTCACTAAATTGCTCTTAAGAGTATATAAATGAATACAAAGTAAGGGGGTATTTATAGTTGTAGAACTGTCAAAAAAACCTGTCCAACCAAACGAGTGTACCAGAAGTCCGCTATAGTGTCGGGCGGTTCACTAGCCATTTAATTCAGAATGGTAAAAAATTTACCACTAGCTCTATCGGACGTCCGCTACGGCCAATTTTGGCAAAAATTCCCTCTTCAACGATTTTGACAAAAGTAATTCTTTGAATGACTTTGTTGCTTGATTTTTTAAGATAAGTGGCATTTTATAATATAGCCCCTGTTTGATTAACATTAAATTAAATTACATTACATTCCATTTTTCTCTCTCCTATTTTCAACCATACAATCTTCTATAAAATAATATTACACGTAAATCGAAAACTTTACATTCTTTTTCAACCACTCATTTTTCTAAAAAATACTATTCCCCCCATTACCATTTTCAGGTAATGGGGGCCAAACAGGGTGATAATATTGAAATCATTATCTTGAAAAATTATCTTATGTAAATATTTTTGTGAGATGAATTTTCTTGTATATAAAATCGATACTTGAACCTTTTAAGATTCACTGCCAAATATAGAAGCATATTACCTATACATATCATGATATACCATAGTTGTATACTTATATTTTCATCTAGGTTTTTTTAACGAATATATCTATCGATATTCATCATGTAAAGATATATCTTTCACTCCAAGAGCCGAACGAGAATGAATACCACACAAAAGAGTCAAGACCAGGCTCCCTAATGGAATGTTTAACCGATCCATTCTGGATCGACCGAATTGGTACGGAAGTTGTAAGATGAGAAAACCACAGAAAACACGACTTATTTGAATAATGTGCATGCTAGAAATATGTTTTTTACTTTCATTTCAATAGCAATTTTCATAACATCAATTTTTATCGTTGCTTATGAATTACTTTGTTTCGAACTGTGCCTCTTCAGATTTGATTTGCAATATTCTCTATTAGCACTCGAATAAAATTTGTTAGAAATAAATGCAATGTTGTTTGTGGTAATCAAAATAAAAGGTCAACAATATAGAAATGTAAACATGGAATACAATAATAACATTGGAAAGCCTATCGATTCAGAGTTCCAACTGTTTTAGAATCCCAATTCCAATTTCTATAAAAAGTATTATTTTTATTTCTTTTCAAACTACAATTACCCAAGCATGGGGTCGACCCATGCACCCAAAATGGGGGTTGGCCATCCCCACCAATTCTCTCTTCCTCTAAATGCAAGACAAAGGTCCTTTATTCGTAGATTTCATTAGCAATCCTTGTATAGTTTTATAAATTTCTTTATTTATTCCTTAAATCACCATAAAACATAGAAGCCCAAAAGTTCTTAAAAACTCCTAAAAGTTATTAAAATTTCGAGATGTTATATTCTTCCCCCATAAAGAAATTGCTTCCTTGAAATTTACACAATCCTCATTATTCTTTTATAACTTCCTTGTAACCTTAATTGGGAAAACCTCTAAGCTACACTTTTACTATTTCCATCTCATCTTGATTGAACATGAGTTGAGTCGCTATCACTTTCAGCTTTGTCTCAATATAATTATTGTCATTGTTCTCTCACAAAATATTTCGCATAAAAGCATTTCTATTGAAGCCCGCCAATTATCATTGTTCGAAAATATGATTTTGCTAACGAGAAATTTCCAGAATACAATTTAGAAGTATGTTGCCTGTTGTGTGTGTGTGTGTGTCGATTGTGAATCAATTGTATGCCAATACGTAGGTGTTGAAGAAGAGAGCTATTTAGTGGTTGAAGAATATTTGCTAACATTAAAGAAAATATTCTGGCATGATTTGGAGAATATTGGTTGACGATAATTGGAATGTTTCCATAATTTATTATATTCTTTCCTTGATTGCCTCGTCCATAATAAGGCAACCTTAATATAATAAGATTATATATGTGTGTCACTGTAACACTTCAAATATAAGTGAATAATAGTCTTCTCTATTCTCCCGTGGATGTAGGTTCTACACACTGGCGCCAAACCACGTAAGTCTTTATGTTCTTAATTATATGTTTTATTGAATTCTTTATGGTACTAGAGCTAACATATTAATCCGGCCAACAGCTTGAAAAAGCAAGCAGAAATGAAATTTCAATCTGTTTGCACAATTCGTTCATCTTTGCGCAACCTCCACAGAAACAATCATATCCTTCAAATCGTAACTCGAAATTGCACAAGGTCGGTGCCGTTGGGTTCGTATCATCCGTATCTATCTAATTATGTTTTGGGATATTTTCGACAATGATTGGTGGGTCAAACTTGTCCTCAAATTTCGTTGTTCGTGTTTTTCAGTTTTTTGCAGTTCAAGGTTTGGATTCTACTTATTTGTCTTCGAGTTTAAAATGATTGAGAAAGCCATTAATCCATCTAAAATGCTCGAGAATGATGTTAATCCTAGATGGAAGTTATCTACCATTCTCTTGAATGATATAAATTACATACTATGGTCAAGAGCCTTGACGTTATCTCTTGGTGAAATGAAAAAGTTGAGCTTCATCAATGGCACTTCTTCTCATCCAGATTTTGAAGATCCAAAGTATGAAGAGTGGATTTCAAATGATCAACTCGTTAGTTCTTGACTATTAAATTCAATGGAAGCACATATGGCTAAAATATTTATCATTTTAGATTTGGCAAAAGAACTGTGGAATTCTGTTGAAGAAATTTATGGAAACTAAAACAATGCTGCTAAAATCTTTGAATTAAAATGGGAAATTGCTGCTGCTAAGCAAAGGAATAAGATGTTCATCGAACATCTTGATCATATTAAGAAGAAGTGGGACAAATTGATCATATATCTTCCACATACAATCGATGCAAAAATCTTGTTAAAAATGGCTAAAAAAGATAAGATATTTTCTTTGCTGAGTAGTTTGAATCCGAAATATGAAAATCTTATAAGTCATATCCTTATGAGTTCTGCCCTTCCAACATTTTCGAGCGTGTGTGCAATCGTACAGTGAGAAAAAATTGAAAAAAGATTGAATTTTGAACCCAAGCATATATCTGAGTTGACTGCTCTTATTGTCAAAAAAAAGATGGAAAAAAAGGAAAAGTTTTCAGAACAAGGGAAGGCTTGTAAAGGCGAGAAGCCCCAAAATGTGATCACTATCACAGGTTATGACACTCCAAGGACCGTTGTTGAGATCTTCATCCTCATATTAAGACATCCACAATGAAATGAGAAAATGGAGAAGCTGCTGCTATTACTGGATACTACCATCTCATTGAATCAATTGGCTGAAATTCTTCAACAACTTGGTCATCCTAGTCTAGAGGAATCGACTCCTTCTATTAGAACTCATGTCTTTGGTAATCTCAAAGCTTACTTCTCTTCGTGTACACCTAAATATTTGAATATTGGACTAATGATTCAAGTGTCACTGATCATATGGCTAATGATACAGAATCGTTAAGTGATTTCTTAAAAAAAAAATCATCAAAACATGTTGTTTTAGTTTCTAATGGTACCTCAATTCCCATTTGTGGATCTAGAAAAATTAATCGTTTTCCTAATCTTCCTAGTACAAATGCACTTGTTATTCCTTTGTTTCCAATTCAACTTCTTTCTATCAGAAAAATAACTAACTCCTTCAATTGCAATCTTATTTTTTCTCCTAATGGTGTTGTGTTTTATGATCAAACTTCGGGGAAGAAGATTGGTAAAAGTGTCTACTCACATGGACTTTATCTCTTCAAACCATTAAATGTCACTTCTCTTAATAGTACTTTGCTAGAAAATCATATTGTACATCAAAGATTTGGGCATCCTTCTAGCTGTCTATTATCTTTTTTTATTTCCATCTATGTTTTTGGGTACACATGTTTGTGATATTTGTCAATTTTCCAAATAAGTTCGTCTACTATTTAATAATTCTTCATCTATGTCTATTAAACCTTTTAAGTTAATCCATTTTAATTTATGGGGCCCATGTCGAATTGATTCATATGATGGTTTTAAATATTTTGTGTTTTTTATTGATGATTATTCTCGTGCCATTTGGATCAATTTATTGAAATCTAAGAATGAAGTTTACCCAGTTCTCAAGGATTTTCAAAGAAGGGAGGCCACTCAATTTGATAGCAAAATAAAGGTTTTTCGTTCGGATAGTGGGACTGAATTTGCAAAGGGTCCCCTTCCTGCCTCTCTTCGCAATGAAAGCATTTTACATCAGACTAGTTGTGCTAGCACGTCCCCAATAAAATGGAGCAGCTGAAAGAAAAGGTTGACATGTTTTGGAGACTGTAAGAGCTCTCATTCTTCCAATTAATATTCCGAAGGAATTTTGGTCACATGGAGTTTTAACAACTGTGTACTTGATAAATAAGCTTCCAAGTTGTGTGATCAATCTTCAGTCAGCATTGGAAGTCTTATAAAGGAAAAAGCTTGATGTGTCTCACCTTCGAGTATTTGATTGTGTTTGTTATATGCACCAACAGAGCTTGCATCGTGATAAACTTGATCCTCATTCCATCCGATGAGTCTTCTTAGGATATTCTTTGACGAAAAAGGATATGCATGCTATGATCATCAATCCCAAAAGCTATTTGTATCACAAAATGTGAGATTTGCTAAGAATGAACCATATTTTTTGACATAGAG
Organism: Olea europaea var. sylvestris; assembly: GCF_002742605.1. Classification (NCBI taxonomy): domain Eukaryota; kingdom Viridiplantae; phylum Streptophyta; class Magnoliopsida; order Lamiales; family Oleaceae; genus Olea; species Olea europaea. The sequence goes on from NW_019236364.1 coordinate 19,700, forward strand.
TTCGAACATGAATTTATCTCAGTCCCAGTTTAAACCCAAATTTGAACGATCTGTTTCCGCTTCTTATTATATGGACATATTCTTTCGATTTGCAAGTACTAGCAAAATTGAAACCATGGTACAGATTGGGAGTACCATTAAAATCGAACAGGATGAAGATAGTGGGAACAATGAATGTCCTTTATCGCCAATTGCTCATAATGTTCCAGAACATGTCATTGTTGTATGAGATACTCCCAAAAGATTCCTAGAAGGTTAAATAGAACATCTAAGGCTCTAGAAAATTAAAGGATGTTGTTACATATGAAGCTGTCAATCATCCTATACAGTCTCATTTATCTTACTGTAATGTATCCTTGTCTCATTCAACATTTTTAACTTCGTTGTCTTCAAACCAAGAGCCGAATAATTTTAGAGAAGTAAATTCCAGTCCTATTTGGAGACAAGCAATGCGGGAAGAGTTACAAGCCCTGGATGATAACAAAACTAGGTTCATTGTAAAACTCCCTCCAGGGAAGAAGACAGTTGGGTGTCGTTGGATTCATAAAACCAAGTTTCGAAGTGATGGATCTGTTGAACGACATAAAGCACGTCTTGCTAAAAAAAGGCTTCACCCAAACTTGTAGAGTTCACTACAATGAGATATTTGCTCCCATGGCCAAAATGAACATGTTTCATGTTATTTTATTTCTAGCCATCAATCAAGATTGGAAATTGTTTCAGATGGATGTGAAGAATACATTTTTACATGGTGATCTTGATGAAGAAGTTTAAATGAGTATACCTCATGGTCATCAGTTGGAAGGTCGTAGTGATCTTAGATGCAAATTAAGAAAATCCATATATGGTCTTAAACAATAACCTCATGCATGGTATTCCAAACCCAATCATGTTCTTGTCAAGAATGGTTTCAAGATGAGTAATGTTGATTATTCTTTGTTCGTAAAAAAAGGTATGATCGGTACTGTTATTATTTTGATCCATGTTGATGACATCGTTATTACTTGTGATGATCTCGCTGAAATATTAAGGTTCAAAAATATTCTTCATATTCAATTTTCTATTCAAGATTTGGGAATTTTGAAGTATTTTCTCGAACTAGAGATTGCATATTCAAAAAATGAAATATTTCTAAACCAAAGGAAATACATATTAGATTTGTTAAAAGACACTGAAAAATTAGGAGCTAAGCCAGCTCAAACGCCTATAGAGTGTAATTTAAAATTAACACTTGATGGCGAATCTATTATTTGATGTAGGTCAATTTCAAAGATTGGTGGGTAGACTGATTTACCTCATAATTACTTGACCTGATAATCTGATATCTCATATGTTGTCAGCTTTGTTAGCCGCTTTATGCATTCTCCATGAGTTGCACATATGGATGTCGTTATCGAATTTTGCACTACCTCAAGGGGTCACCTGAAAGAGGTATATGGATGCGTAAAATTGATCATTCTCTTATTTTTACTTATAAAGATGCAAATTGGGCTAATAGTACTACCAATAGAGGATTACCACAGGATTTTGCACTTTTATTGGGGAAAACTTGGTGACATTGAGGAGTAAGAATCAAAATGTCGTCGCACGCCTTCGTGCTGAAGTTGAATATCGAGCAATGGCATCTACTGTAAGTGAAATTATTTAGCTTCGCTCTTTGCTAAAAGATTTGGGATTTGACTCATCATGACCTACATAGATGTTTTGTGATAATCAATCCACTAAACACATTGTTTCAAATCCATTTTTTCACGAGAGAACAAAACACATTGAAGTTGATTATTATTATTTTATAGAAAAAAAGTCCAAGCCAAGGTTATTTACACTTCCTTCATTTGTAGTAGCCAACAATTGGCTGAAATTTTCACCATAGGCTTATCGACCGACAAATTTCATAAGATATTGTCCAAGTTGGGCTCTATCGATATTTTTGCACCAACTTAAAGGGAAGTGTTGGAGAAGGGAGATATTTTGTGATTGAAGAATATTTGCTAATGTAGAAGAAAATATTCTGGCGTAATTTGGAGAATATTGGTTAATGATAATTGGAATGTTTCCATAATTTGTAATATTCTTTCCTTGATTTCCTGTGGCTGTAGGTTTGCCACATTGGCTTCGAACCACGTAAATCTTTGTATTCTTTCTTTTATATTTTATTGAATTCTTCAATAGGTTTTCATCCTATTTTGGCAGAAATGGAGCTTCACGTCATCATAATGTTATCTTGTACCTCACACTCGCGAATCATTTGGTTTTAAATTTGATTTTTTTTTTTATTAATCAAATTTGGTACTACTTATATTGTATTATCATTGATATTACGTAGCAATGAATTTATTCTTTCCAAGTAATGGAGTTAATAGGTCTTCCGTTACATCTTTCTTGTCGTACTCTTTGCAAGACCTAAACCATTGGGTTTTGACCCCATTATTTTGTACTATGATTTAATAAATAAAATTCAATTTTTTTACATTGTGAGTTTCTCCAACTTTGATCTCATTTTTGGTATTCTAATCGAATCATGAATACTGTAGATCGTAGCCTTGTTTTTATTCATTTCCGTTACATCAATTACACAGTAATTCTTTTCCCTTTTTTTATTTATTTATTTTATTTATTTTTTAATCGTCCGACTCTGTATAATATATCACAAACCGATCAATTTTCTAAAACATTAGCTAAATTGTATTCAGAAATCTCCATATAATGATAAAAATATTTTCCACTTTGGGCTGATTTTGTAGCTGATCCATTATTGACTCGGCCTAGTTCACACAAATTGGGCCATAATAAATGGACTGTATATGATCATGACATGATCGTATGGGCTTGTAGTTGGGACCATTACAAATGAATGTCATTGGAAATCATCGAAAATTTATTGATAATGTAAGTCGATCCCTAAGATTTTTATTTATTTCTTAATCGGGGCCATTGAACTTTAATTTTTTTCACAATTGAGTCACTCCGTTCACGTCCATTAATTTAATGGACAAAATACTTATATGACGACAGCCTAGTCGATAAAAAAGTTGTCTTGAAGCACACATGGACATAGATATAACAAGTTCATATAAACTTAAAAAATATCAGAAATGAAAAGAGAAATAATAAAAAATCTCTATAATGTAGATGTAATAAAACAATGTAATGAGTAATGATACTTTTGTATACAATTTCAACAAAGTAAGGTTTGACATCCAAACGAAAACATAAAGAAGAAAAATATTTGTGTGCAAGTTTAATTGAAGTCCGTAAATAAATTCGCGTTCGTTCTTCACTAAGCAATAAACATAAATATGAAAAGGTGAATAAAAAAGAAAAATAATTGTTGGCCAGTCGGCCCCACATCAATTTCCATCGTCAAACTAAAGGATATGAATCGATCTGAATAAAAATTCTAGATTCGATGCTCAAATTGAAAAGTGAAGTTCATGATCAAATTGAATTCTTGCTAATTTTTTGTGACCCGTGAAGTATAAATTCAACTTAATTAGTGAAAATTAAATCCAACAAAAATGTAGGATGCTTAATTAGTAAAGACTACATAAGATATTTAGAAAATAGTCGAGTTGAATTAATTTAAATCACAAGGCCAAAGATATTCTTATAGAAATTGATTAGCTTAAGCACACCCTATATGGCTATATCTACTAGGGTTTTAGCATTAACTAATTCAATTTGGAATTACTCTAATTAAATACTACATTATTAGAAATGTTGATTAGAGTCTGAGGAAAATAGAAAAATATATAGTCAATGAGATGGGTCAATTAATCCAACTCCACTGGCTGGATTGGTTGACCAAAATCTATGCATGAATATATGTTTTGGTATCACGTTCGAATAATATAATATAAATATCAATAAAAATGATGTTTGTTGTCTAAAAACTTAAAATTTTATGTATGATATACAAAAATTTTGAGATCAACTTTCGTCCCACCTAGTATCGATAATATGATGCTCGATGAATTTATCAATATGTAAGGACCATATATTATTATTATAATATAAGCAAGTATATTTCATTTCAACATGTTATGCGTGCTCTTCAAATGAACCCTCCATGAATGCTATGTAGGATCGCCTACAGTGACGGATCTAGAAATTTGAGTGAGCACAGGCGAACGTTAACCGTTGATCGTCGGCCGTAATAAATTATTAAAAATTAAATATAATAACTATTTTTCTAAAAATTGCACATATATAAAATGTTGACAGTGACATGGTGGTCAGGTTCCCTACAATTCAAATGAAGGAGCATGGGTTTGAATCCTATCAATTGCATTAAAATTACTACAACAATTCATGAAGTGCCATTATGGCTAAGCTTCCAATAAAAGTCTTAGGTTTGAATCCCTTCCTGTGGCATTAGTTTTCATAAAAATTGAAGAACTATAAAAATTGCGCAATAAAATTGGTAAGAGATTCGATCCTAGACCTCCAAGTTGTAAGTGAATGCTCTAGCCAATTAAGCTACATGTGAATTAACAAATATAAAATAAAACCTTTATCTATTGTCACTAAATATTTGTTCCCAACGGATCCAACAAGCGTGGCCGCTGGTGCTTGTCGGCTGTTCGATCCACCACTGATCGCCTATCTTTGTTATACCTTGCATCACCTCATCGATAGAAGAGGATAGTTTACACTAAGCAGCATTTTTGACTGCCCTTTCTTTTTTTCTTTTTCTATTACTTGCCTCGAATGACCTTGCTCCGCTAATAATCGAAGCAGCCTGCCAACCTCGACTCTACCTTTATCATCCTGGAACAATGTCCAAGGATGTAATATCAGCCTGTCACTTCTCCGTGAAATGGGGGCAAAATCGAGTTGGGGGCATATGGCAATAATCACACAAGTCTACCCTGTGGCCGTAGATACGAATGATGAACTTAATCTTACGACGGAAATTAAGGCCTCACAAGATCTTCTATAAAAGGTAAAGATTTAGTGACACTTTCATATTACGCCACTATAATTTTTTTTTTTTTTTTTTTTAAAAAAAAAAAAAAAAAAAAAAAAGAAAAAATTAAAAATTTCGGCTTTAAAAAAAAAAAAAAAAAAAAAAAAAAAAAAAAAAAAAAAAAAAAAAAAAAAAAAAAAAAATTTAATTTTTTTTTTTTTTTTTTCAAAAAAAAAAAGAAAAAGAAAAAAGGAAGAGATTAGGGGACGGATGGACATTCCTCAGATAGCTAAATGACGGACTATATGCTAGATTTTATGTTTGGAAAAATTCCACAAGAGTAAGTGATTGTTTACAAGTTATAGTTTAGAAGTAAAAGTATCGTCACATGAAGAATAGATTTAATAATTCAAAATCAAGCTCGAGTGTAAGCAAACCAAATGATATTTTGATGTTTGTGTTTTTTACTACTAATTTCTATTCTAATTGCTATCTAATTTCACGTAAAGAGTATGTGTGATAAGATTTTCCCTTTCAATTCTCAACCTTCATTCTTTAGTATAATTTGTATATAATTGACAATTGATAATTCAATTTTATTCTACTATCTCTTTAAAGATAAGTTAAACTTATTTATGAGCGCTAACTGAAATATTCTTATCCCAAATTCATATGCAAAACGATGCTTTCAATTGCTCAACTATCTGTTTGATTGCATAAGTCATAAAGTATTATTCTTAACGTTTATCAAGCATTATGTAGAACAAACTTTCAAAAATAAAATAAGTAACTTATTATCTAAATGATGATCAAGCATTCAAATAATCCATAAGCATAAAATACTAATGAATTAAACAAATCAACTTCAAGAAACAATTTTTGAATTAGAACGGTAAAATAATGGCTTATGTTTTCATCCTAACACAAACAAGTTTGACATAGCATCTCTATGATGAAATTACAACAATAAATTTGAAAATTAATCATCCGAAACATACAAGTTCATAAAAACTAGAATCAATTTCTTGCTTTAGATCTTCAATTCCAATTCTTTAATCCTCGAACTCTTGATGTAATTTGCTTCAAATATCTTCCTTGCACTGTTCTCCACATTCCAGAATGAAGAATGTAGAAATTGGACGCCAAAAGTTGGTTAAATCATTGATCAAATTTTTTTTTTTTTTTAAACTTGGACAAAACCAAAAAGAAAACAGAACACTTTCAGAATTTTTGCACTGTGCGATCGCATGGTAGGCAAAATTGCGATCACATGATCAGGGACGGACCCACATGAGGTCATGTGGGGTCAAATGACCCCACAAAATTTTACCCCTATTTTTTTTCCCCCATAAATCCATTTATAACCTACTTTAATGCACTCGTTACGGAATGTCAAATGAAGTCAAAATATTGCATTCTTAATATCATTTCAAAGTGCCTATGACCTAATTTTTCACTCATTAATGGCATGCGAAATGGTCAACTATAGCAAAAATTATCACATGGTAAAATAGGCCATTTGAAACTAGTATTTTGAAAATTTCGATAATATCCTAACTTTAAAAATTCATCTGCGATCATATGCTATCTGAATTCACAAATCGTCTATGCCATATAAAAGCTCATTTCGAAAGCTACATCGTTTTCATATCAAATGGTCCAAACGGATATCAAAAATAGTTAAACATTTATCAAACGTACGCTTGAAAAAATTGAAAAAAGACGTCTACCACATTATTTCTTTTAAAAAATTCAATTAATTATTATTTTTGTACCATAAATTTTTCAATATAATTTATATCATTTTATTTCAAAAGTCTTACATGAAATATGATGTAGATTTTTTAGGGTATTTACGGATTAAATGTAATTTGAATTACTTTTGAATTATATTTGCTTTAAATTTGAATTTCATTTACTCCTTGGATTAAACTTGAATTTTATTTCAATTCATTTACTTTCTATAGTCAATTTAATTTACTCAATGTTAGCTCAGTATTTGTCAACGAAATAGTAAATAAAATTATACAAGTAGCAAAATTTATTTAATAATATTGATAATGATGTAATTATAAGACGTTTTCAAAGTATCAAAATATATATTAACTTATTTTCATTAATATTATGTTGTTTTTTAAAAAAATTATTTTTAAAATTTTGACCCCACAACACTAGAAGTCTGGGTCCGCCCCTACACATGACATAGCTATGTCAAGATCTGCTTTCACCAAACATGCCCTTATGATTGCATGGGCTATTGCCATGTGATCGTAAGGGCTCAACTTTTCACTCAGTGCAATTGGTCCCAAAATTTTCCCCTTTGGTCAGCTTAAGTTGGTCCTTCAGAGATATGAACAAACTCATTCTTTTTGCTAAGTTTTCATTAATTTTCTCCAAAAGTTTGACCAATATTGAATTTTAGCTAAACAAATAATACATACACATGATTAAATAATAATTTTCTAAAAGTACTTTCGAATATTCATGTTTAACGTCCTAAATGAATGAATAAAATACACTTATCAATTTATACAGATAACTACTAAATAGCATTTAATCTTTTGAAATCTAGTTAATACTTTGTCTACTTATTCTCACACCAAATTCCGATGTTTGAATTAAGCAACGCTCGTAGGATCACCCTCATCCGATGGCTCTGCATTATCATAGCGTCTTACTAATATGCACCTAGTTAAACGAAGGGTAAGTATGAATCTATTGATAGCTAAGTCTGGAAGATTGAAATGTCAACAACTTCTTGAAACGGTAGAACAAGATAAATTTGTCTAACATATTTAATTAATATTTTAAATTGTAGATTTTAATTAGAGTGATGCTATTTATCATTATATATCGATGATGTGACAATTTAGGTGCAATAATGGGATTGGACAGTTCAATCTTATTCTTTTGATTAATAAGTAGAGTAATGTTATAAAATTGCAATTACGATCTAAATAACGTTAGATGATAAGTTAAATGAAATGTGGAATTAAATGGGTTTTTTAATTCCACCTAGAGTGCGTTTGATTGCAAATATGAAATTGGCATGGAAAGAAAATAAATTTTAGGTAATTTAATCGTCTAGAACTTATTCACATGTAAATTATCAAATGTGTTTGACTAATTTAATTTTCAACCTAAAAAATATTATACTTATCTAGATTTAATTAGTGGGTAGACGAAAGAGAGTGAATAGATGAGAGAAAGAATGGAAGGGTGAATTCCCTGAAAATAAAATCCTACACTCCTAAAAAAAATATTCCTTAATTTTGAGGAAAATATGGTCACGTGATCAAAAGTAGAAAAATGTTTTCCATGAAAAAACATCAGTCAAACAGAACAAAAATAGGAATTTGAAAGGGAAAAAAACACATTTCTCGTGGAAAATAATGGCAATCAAACGCACCCTTATTATTTAATGCTACATTATGGGATAAATAGCATTGCTCTAATAAACTAAGAATAATGTTATTTGCAGTCACTCACTATCGCAATCGTTCTACGTGGCATACATGTGGTGGTTAGTGATTTGATATATATGAGGCAAAAAAAATTACAATATTAATAGATCAAATCACAAATCCCTATATAGGATGTCACATATGATACAGCAGTAAGCGACTATAGCATTACTCAATAAGTAAGTAATGTTGCCTTTGCAATCAAAAATATACCAGTGGCAAGTGTACAAAATCGAGGTTGACCATTAAAAATAAGCTGCTGGAAAAAGTAAGCATGAAATTATTTGCACGGGGACCATAAAAGCAAACATCGAAAACTTCGAACATCGACTATGTTCTCTGAATCTGTAAGCATCATTTTTGGCCTAACCCCTTATTTACGACCTATTCATAAAATATATACAAATGATAATGACAATTGACATTGTTCCAAGGAATTTATTTTAGGATTTTATCGTTATCTGGCGGCGCTGTTATAGTTTTGGGTATAACCACGATGTTTCGAGACGGATTAGGGGATTATTCATAAATTGATTAAGGTTTGTTTAAGAATGAAATATTATACCCAAAAGACATGCATGCATTGCTGCAGGAAGTTCGTTCTAATTTAAACTGTATTTTACAGGTAGATTCATGAACTTGCTTAATTATCTTGTTATAATTATTACTTAAGGCCACGAATCAACTTATAATCAAAGATTAAGTCCACTAACACACGTGTTGTCTTGACTTGACGTTCTATAGTTAAATCGATTTCAAATCTGTTGTCTTACCACTAAAATTTTAACACCTTACTAACACCAAAATTTTGAGGTGTAAAATTTTAAGAACGGGATAGTCAAATCGAGACAGAATATTTGAACTCTCTAAAGCAAGACTACGTGCATCGCTGGTTAAGGTTAAAAAAATATACTTAAAATTTTGATTATTTTATTGTTGAAATAAAATATATATTGATCAAAGTTAAACTAAGTTATACGCGGTAAACATGATTTCAATGTCTAAAAAAATTTATTTATAAAAAGGGTAACTTAAACAAATATATTTTAAAAATTTAAATCATTTTGAGCTTAAGAATCAAAGGAAAGTATATCTAATTAAATTCATCAAATATCATATTGAATTATATTCAATCTAATACTACTATTGTCAATAAAAGGATGAATCACTTATGAATGGGAATCTTCCAATTGGGTCCGAGGCTTTTCTAGTTTAAGCTCAAGGGTGCACCAATAAAAATAATAGGAGAATGTAATATTTATTTCACGCGTACTCCGATTGACTCGGATCTATACCTATTTTACGCATGTTTCAATTGGCTCGGGGCTATAACTTAGTCGACCGAGCTCCACTCTTACAATTTGATCGTCATAATTATAGGATACATGTCTAATCATCTAAATAGTAATGGTAGTACTGAAATCTTTAAACTAAATAAAGTTGATTATAATTAGTGAAAGGACTAAAAAATACCAAGATAAAGGGGATGCATCCCTCGACAACCCCAACCCATCCACAAATCCCACCTCTTTCTTGGTCCTTTCCAAGACATTATCAATGCCCACTGGCCAATTAGACACGTATTTATAGTTTTGCACTTGCTTATTACAATTCCCTTGTTTGTCAATACGTGAGAGGACATTTTCTAAGTCACTTTGTATCCTCTAATACTCCCCACGTATTATTTATATAGTCTGATTTTATTTTTCAACGGATTAATAAATTTTATTTAATGTTTTTGAAAAAGTAAATTTTTCAACAACTTTTCTAATTTATCCTTATTTATACTTGTACAATTTCAAAATTAAATGAAAATTTGAGTATAATTGTGCAAATTAAATAAAGATATATTAGAAAACAAACAAAACATTCTCAATAGAAAAATATGACTATATAATTTGGAAAGAAAAATGAGGAAAGTCAGCCTATATAAATGGGATAGAAGGAGTATTAGTTTTCCATTCCTTTGGTTGCCAATTCATTCAAAGTATCTATTCTTTTAACGAGTCTTGTCTTCAACATAATTTTTTGAATTTTTTTTTATAATTGTTTGTATGCAATATTAAATAATTCTATATGGTATAATAAATTAACTTCTAAGTTATTTTAATATTTTAATATTGCCAAACGCTTTGCTATTTAATCTTCTTTATTAAACAGACTATAAAATATCAATAATGATAAGTGTAGATGCTAATAACTGCTGAATTTAATTATAATCATGCTAAGAATCAAGAATCACAAAATCATAAATTGATAAATCGAATTCATACATGCGGAAGTCATCGTTGATATGGATAATAGTAGCCAGTTATTCCCCTCCTTACTTCTAACAAAAATGTTGATCATCACTGGGACAAGCCAATAAATCCATATGAAGAGGAGAGGGAATCTAACATTTATATAAGAATTTATTTAGTTGTCTCATTATCAACTTAAACCCTAATTAGGGTTTATGCATAATTCCGGCTCACATACTCGAAATTACCCATTATATCAAATAAAACCCGTAAGGTGTAAAACGGCACAAATTGATCACTTAACATAATTAGTCTAATTATAATGTCATTATGAGTCATACATCTAACCCGTAAAATTTACAATCGAATGTGAAACTCATATTTGAAATCATTCCAACAATAACTTCTAATATATTTTTTAACTTATTTATTTAAATTTTAAAAATAATTTAATATTTTCAACATGTAAAGCATATATATGCCCTATTTATTTTATTAATCTTGGAATAATAGCCTATATTAATAGGTTGTCGTGACTTGTTAACGGGTGACATTAAATAGTCGTTCAAGCCTTGTTCTAATCTTAGCGTACTTCGTGTTCGGACAAGTTTTAGTTAAAAGCTTTGTGCTCTGCTTGCTATTAGATTTACCATTGTGTCTTAAAAAAACAGATTCTACGGAACTTCAAGCACCTATAGTGAAGTGCTCTTGTTTGATTCCCATTATTTTCAAAATACATTTTTCTCTTTTTTTTTTCTTTTTTTTTTCAATAACACAATTTTCAGTAAAATAATATTGCAATCTTATTTATTAACCGCACATTCTTAATTAATCTACTATTTCAAAATACATTATACACTGAAAATGGGGCTCAAACATATATATTTTAAAGACGTGTATTAGATAGACTTAGATTTGCCAATATGTTCCTCGCTTTAGTGTTTCCTACTTTTATTCCTTGCAGTTATTTGCAAACAACGAAAGCATTTTTAGGGCCTGTTTGTGAGCGATTTTTTCATCCAAAAAATTGATTTTTTGATCGTTATTTCACTATTCTAGCCGTCATATTTGACTTCTTCTCTCATAAGTGGACCTCACTTTTCTCCTAACGATCAAAAAATCAATTATCAAAATCACTTCCAAACAAGCTCTTAGTGTACAGTATATACTAATTAATATATAAATATATATAACTACCGAATTTTTACCTATTTTTCTTTGGTCACAACCACCTTAACCAAATAGTCTAAATTAGTGCATTGAAGATCAAACTAATTTTATATAAAATAAAGAATAATGCTGCTCAACCCGAGATAAAATCTCGGGTTTGGAGCCAGGGGTCGAGGTGGCAAAATCTCGACCCCTGATGTGAATTGCACAAGCCCCGCGTGATTGAAGATTAAGGGCCGAGGTGGCAACACCTCGACTGGGTTGAAATCGGGGATTAAATCCCAGGTTCTGAAGCACTTCTGTAAAATAAATAAAAATATGCTATTTGCACGAGTTTAGGTGTAGTGGGCCACCCTTTACTGTTCAATAAGTTGGAAAATATAGTCTAGATTGATACTAAGCATCACTAATAGTAGATATCATTTTTCAATGTATAATGCTCTTATCATTTTTTATAAAAATAATTCTTAAAGTTCGACGAATCTAGAGATTTTAAGTCAATAAAATTAAAATTATATAGATAGGTTTGGCATCTTATATCGATTGAATTGAGTTTAACAGTAACAAAAATATGTATCATTAATTTATACTTTTAATTTGATCTCTTCTTTGTCCAATTCAACATATAAAATAATTCGTGTCGTGGTGAAAATTTTGTGTTGTCCCCTTGAGAGGGACCTAAGCAGATAAAACAATAATCACCCGCTAACTAGTAGTGTTTAGGTTGATGATTAATAAGTAGTCTTGTTGACTAAAGTTAAATAAAAAGAGAAATTTAACTATCAATGAATAATAAACACAAATTATGTCCAAGTCCTTTTTGATTTAGCTAAAAAAAACATTGATAAAAAAATTAAATTAAAATCAATTAATTTTAATCACATATTTTATGAGATCCGGCACTTTTATTTATTTTTTAGCTAAAAATACATTAAGTCATTTTCTATCAAAATCAATAATGTGTGTGTGTGTGTGTGTTTTTTTTAGTAAAACCAATCAGGCCAAATATGATTTGTAAACCATCTTAAGCTTTTTAAGTCCTTGTTTGGTTCCCATTTCTTAAAATTTAATTTTTTAAAATTTATTTTTAGTTGCAGATTCAATGACCTAAAATTTTTATTAATTTTTTAATCATATTTCACCAATTTTTAAGAAAATCTACTAAAATCTAGTTTTTATTCAAATCACACAGGGCTAAATGATGCGTGTCTCAATTCACTGGACACGAGTAGAAAAAATAGTTCCATTTTCACGAGATAAAGACAGGAAAGTAACTGTCTGTCTTCTTCGAAATTTCCTAGGAAACGTTATCCCAATTTTTTATTATTTTTGAATTTTTGGGGTCTCAATTCATTAAAATATACCAAGAGAAGTGAATCATCTGAAAATAGGGTTTCTTGGATATTTCTTAAAACTTAGTACAGTGTTCTTAGCGCGTGAATTGTATGAAGAGCTTGTATAATGTTTTGAATTGGATTAGTGAAGTATTGTTTGAGTTAGACTGTGCAGAATAAATTGAAAATTCAGAACATTTAAGCTCGACTAAACATGTCTTGTCAACAAAATTCACGACATCTCATTAAAATATGCCAAAAAGAGCGTCGTTCTTAAAATGGGGTTTCTTGAATAATTTCTTAGGAAATGTAGGAGAACGTATTTAGTATTAAATTATCTAAAGAGGTCATAGAATCTTTTGAACTGATTTAATCGAATACTATCTACATTAGACTTCATAGTATAAAGAAAAGCAAAAGAGAAGTCATTTTTGACTTCTTTCTATCATTTAAGTACGACCAAACATGCTATATCTGGACGATAGAATCCATGCTATCTCATTAATAACTGTCTGAAAATGGTCCTTCCTGGAACTTGCTTAGGAAGCTTTGTTTGTCAAAGATAACAAATGGTGCACTCACTCTTGAATTAGAAGTCACTATCTTACCTAGTATCCGTTCATTTGGGAGGTTATTCAATCTTGGTTTTAGTGACTTTTGATGTATTTATTTTTTAAGAAAAAATAAGAACTTCAAGGGGATCTGCATTTGGACTTTTTGTTCCATAAAATTCAATTTTGAATTGACACTTGACAGGCCTTGGATTCTGGATGATGTTAATCAAGAAATAGTTCTTACGATTTTCATTTGGGGAGCTTAATGTTGTTATCTTGCGTGTGTAAATGGAGATTCTTTAATTTTGAGCAGGATTATTTGATGAGTACAAACACATTAATCCTAAATGTGGGGTGGGATGCATTTTAATTCTATTACCTAGACATGAATAAAAAATGAAAAACGATTAAAATCAGTCTGATTCTCATGTTCACTATTAAACTCGAGAATCATTTAGGAGTTTAGAGCATATACATGATTTTTTTTTTTTTTTTTTTAAATAACTTGTGAATCATTTGGGAAATCAAAATATAGATGTCTATTTTACTATTATTTATTTTAATAAAATTGTACATGTCCAAATATGCTGTCTCAACCATAATTTGGACACCTCAATTTAATTTGGGAAAATTTCATAAGTAAGAAATTAAGTATGTCATATTTCAAAACTAAGAAAATAAGTTTCAAACTTCAAAAATCAAATTTTTATTAAAATTTATTTATTATTAAATTAATTAATTAATTATTTTATTAATTAAATATATCTAAATCACATATTTATACAATTTGGTCATAAATTAACAATTTAATTAATCACTTATTATTTTTTGGTCACAAATAAAAAATTTTATATTACAAATTATTTTACGATCACAATTCAAAAAATTTGTAAGTCACAATTTGTTCATCGGCCACAAATAAAAATAATAATTAATCACGAATGAATTAAATTTTCGTCACAACTTATCAAATTATTGATCACAACTTACTTTTCGATCACAAATCAAAAAATTTAAGGTCACAAATTGTATTTATTGTCACAATCCAAAAATTTTGTAGGTCACAATTTGTTTGTCATAGATAAAAAATTTATGCGTTACAAGTTATTTATAAGTCACAAATCACAACTATTATAGGTCACGAATTATTTATTTTTTTTAGGTCACACACTAATCTTGATCACAATTTATCTTTTTAGTGGTCACATATTATTTATTAGTCACAGGTTAACCAATTTAATAGTCACAATCAATCAAATAATCTGTGACCGCCACCAAACCTCTGCTGCCTCTACAACACCACCATCATCGCCACCGCCACAACCACAACCACCCCAACACCACTGTCACCGTCGCAGCACCACTACCATCTCACCATCACAGCAGACCAACCACAGAACTCGACAAATCCACCACACAACTACAAATCCACCACAAAATCATTCCCACAGAACCGTTCCCACAAATCCGCACAACCACCGTCCCCACCACAGAACCACACGCCTCCACCACCACCGCTCATCACCACTCACCCAACCACCACATCATTGTCGCACCTACAACAACCCAGTACGGCAGTACCCTATTACCGCCACAATCCAAACTATACTGCCACCACTCCCAACGAAACCATTGCATTATCCCACTCCACAGAATCGAAGCGGCTGCAAACCACCGCTTCACATCAATGCCCTTCCAAATTCACCATCGCTGCGCAATCAACCCCCGTAGCACCTCCACTGCTTCACTTCGCAACGAATCGAGGCAGTTGCAAACCACCTCTTCACATCGCTGCCAGATCGCTTCAGTAGCCGGGCGAGGGACCTGCACCAACCACATCTTCACATCGCGACGAGGCTGGATTGGTCCATTGTCAGAGTTTGTAGCAGGCAAAAGGGTTGATGTAGATAGAGAGACATACGACAGCATCTTGGGTAGAGAGAAAATGAAGTGTTTATAAAGATGATTAGGGTTTGTAATGTGTATTTAATGGAGTATATTAGTAAAATATTTATTTTATAAAATATTGATTAAAATAATATTTCTGATTATTGAAATGTGAAACTTTGAATCTGATTTTAGAAGGTTAAATAGTTAAAGTATGGTTTTATGTAATTTCCACATGTAATTTTGGGTGTCAAAAATCCATTAAATCTCATTACGCTTTTTTGAGGTGATACCTCAAAATTGTATTAAGGTCTTAAAATTCTAGATGAGGGACAATTAAAAATAGGGATTACTCTACACGTACATCAATATTTACTCCATAATGTCCAAGTGACATTTCATTATTGACAAATGAAAAAAGTTATTTCTCCACTAGTCAATGATGAAATACCATTTGGATATTATCTACATCAGAATATAAATCTTGATGTACTTGTAGCATAACCCTAGATATCGACTCATATTGTACAGTTGTCAAACATTTTATTAGAATGAACAATTTATGATACATTTTACATAATTTTTTGAACTATTGTAAATAGCTGAAACTTTTAGGCAGGCATTAATGCCATTCTTTTAATCCTCTTTTGTGTACAATTCTAATTTCCTGGTGTTTGTTTAGTCAAGTACTAATCACATTAATATTTCTAATAGCTAAAGCTTTTAAGCGGGCGTTAATATCATTCTTTTAATTATCTATGTATCTGATCCTAGTTTCATGATATTTGTAGTATTAGTTACTTAATAATTTTATTATTTCTAATTGCTTAACCTTTTAGACCGACGTTAATTTTGTTCTTTTAGTCCTCTTCTATATCTTATTATGGTTTCATGGTGTTTGTTTGTTAGTCAGAGTATCATTTAGTAAATTACGATAATTATCTTACGGGTAATTAGCACAAAACGTCCTTACCTTTCAATATTATTATGCTAATTTCCTTATCTTTCATTTTTTAGTACCTTTACTTTTACCTTAATCTTTTATTGTAGAAATCATTATTTTCATCAAATTTCTCGTGGAAAATGACAAATATACCCCATATTTAAATAAAACAATAAAAAAGAAAAGAAAAGTTAAAGAATAAATTGCAATTATACTCCCGAAATTTTTTAAAAAGTGCAAATGAGTCGAAATAAATTATTAAAATGGTAATTAGCACAAAACATCTCTACATTTCATTATTAATTATGAAAAATGTTCCTACCTTTTATGTTTTGACGTTTTCACTTATTTTTATATGTCATTACAAAAATCATTATCTTCATCAATTTCTCAATTAAAAGTTGTAAAATGATAAATATACACTCTTCTTTAAATAAACAAAAATAAAGAAAAGAAAAATATAGATCAAATTGCAACTATATTCCCTTTTGATTTTAAAAAAATACAAATAAATTTCAAATCAATAATTAAAAAATTTTGAAAATTTTGGGAAATATAGTTGCAATTTGTTATTTATTTTTCTTTATTGTTGTTTATTTAAAGAAGAGTGCATATTTTTCGTTTTACAACTTTTAATTGAGAAATTAGATGAAAATAACGATTTTCGCAATGAAATATGAAATAAGGGTGAAAATATCAAAAAATGAAAGGTATGGACGTTTTGCACAATAATAATGAAAGGTGTAGACATTTTATTCTAATTGTCCTTTTAATAATTTATTTGGACTTATTTGCACTTTTTAAAAAAGCTTGAGAACATAATTGCAATTTATTCTTTAACTTTTCATTTCTTTTTTTATTATTGTTTTATTTAAACAGGAGGTATATTTATCAGTTTACACGAAAAAATTGATGAAAATGACAATTTCTGTAATAAAATGTTAAGGTAAAAGTAAAAGTCCCAAAAAATGAAAGGTCCCTAAGTTTTGCACAATAACATTAAAAAGTAAAGATATTTTGTACTAATTACTCATAATCTTATTGTAGCTATTGTTTGTTTATTTGTTTATTATCTTATTTGAGGACCTCAATAATATTTTTTCACGTCATAAATTTTAAATTTTAAGAGGAGATATATTCATTTATTTACGTGTCGTGAAGAAAGTAAGGTATAAAATTGAAAGACGATTGAACTGTGACAATAATTAGAGAAGAATTTCAATTTTCTTTGCCGTGAAATCCAAAAGACGTGACTTCTCGAATGACATCCATGACGTGTTACCAAACGTTATCTATTAAACTCAAAATATTCTTAGCCAAATAAAATAAAATATTTTGTACATACAACATTTCGTTCATTCTAATTTTGCCTACTCGAAACATGAACCGTAATTGGTTAAAAATACGTAACATGGAAAAAGCCAAACGATTTGTGTTGTTGACACTCCGGGTGACAGCACCTTTACATGCCTGACGTCGATCCCCCATGAATAAAATAATCTCGACCCTTACATGTGTGTATTATGTCAATCATGCGGTTACTCATACAGGCTATGTTGCTCGATCCTACGTAACATAGAAATACCTACGAAGTTCATGTGTTCTACACGAGTACAAATGGGCCAAAAAAAAAAAAAAATTAAAAGCGTGGGGTCAACTATTCCCTCTCTTATAGGTAATCCAATAAAATTATTTTAATATTAACGAATATACATCATATCATTAAATAAATTTCTTTTTTATTGTCATAGTTGAATAATAAAAACTTTTGTTAATTATCAACGTTTCAACTTGACAAGTTAATAGATACTTACAAATTAATTTGATTTACATAAAATTTTAATTAACTAATCAAAATTGTGAAAATGAAATTCAATATCTCACAATTGGATCATATGATCAAGATGTTCAATTACTTTCTTGTTTAACCGTCCCTGTTTAATTAATCAATTAATTGCATCATATGATCAAGATGTATAAGTACTTTCTTGTTTAAATTATTCTGATTATTTAGTCCCTGTTTAATTAATCAATTAATTGCATCATATGATCAAGATGTATAAGTACTTTCTTGTTTAAATTATTCTGATTATTTAGTCCCTGTTTAATTAATCAATTAATTGCATCATATGATCAAGATGTATAAGTACTTTCTTGTTTAAATTATTCTGATTATTTAGTCCCTGTTTAATTAATCAATTAATTGCATCATATGATCAAGATGTATAAGTACTTTCTTGTTTAAATTATTCTGATTATTTAATAAATTGGGTTCAATGTATCCTAAGTTTGAAGGCATGTAATCTATAAAAATTCCAAAATATATAACAACATGACAAGCCCCCTGTTACTTTCAAGATATAACTATTGAAATAAAAATTTATTACGACGAAAATTAATATTAAATTGAACAAATTCAAGATATCAACTAAATTTGGACGAAGTAGATAATGTTTGGCCTACTTAAAAGTTTACTTTGTATTTTGAAGGTAGCATCAAGATAATATTGTTGAAAGAAAGCTGCTTTTGCTAAGAAAAAGCAATGCCAAAATTGCTTTAATTAAACTAGCGAAATAAAAGATTTGGCCACTACATTCTTATAGAAAAATGAGTTAAGCCATTTTACCAAAAAATGTTGCCCACTTAGGCGACGGATACATTGTTGACGGGGTATGATTGAATGTGAAGGTTGATTATATTTTAAACCGTGAATGATTGAATTGTAAGGAATTTTTAATCAGTTATGTGAGTTTATATTTGAATTATTGTGTATTAAATTAAAAGCTATCAAATTTGATAATGCACTTTAAAAGTAATGTAATAAGGTTCCGATATTTTGGACTTTAATGAATCTAATTTAAAGTATGGGCTCTTATGTGTAGAGACCAGGTCATTGTTCCTAATTTTATGATGGGATGAATTAGGTTAACAGGCAATCACTATATAAACACGGTTACGGTCCTCAAATTACAAATATTAGTCATTCTGTTCTGCCTCCCATTACTAGAGAGAATAAAAAGTTACTTGTTCATTTGGAAGACATAATCGTAGGATTCAATCATCTTAATTAATAATGACCGATTCAAGTACGCTTCCACTTTGGTTCATATGTTCTTGATGATCCAATATGATAAATCCGACTATTTTTGACGGTAATAATTTCTTATTACATGAATACAATGTGATATTATGTCAAATAATGTGACAAAATTTTCTACAACGTAGATAGGTTGCAGGAAATTTTCCATTCACTACAAAGGACTAAGGAAATCTTATCTGATGATGACGTCACCCAACAGCCCGCCTGGCTTCCTTTGACCCACGTGTGATATTGGCCTAATATAATTTAGTCCATAAAATTAATAATTAATCCCAATAAAAATCCCCTCTTGTCCATTTTCCCCCTTTCAAAGTTCACCCCTTCCCTTATCAGATTATAATTTGCGTATTTTATTTTATTTTTTTATTTTAGATCTTCCCCTAACCCCACTACGCCTCCGCTCCCCCGCCACCCCGCACCCCGACTCATAGGTATATAAAAAGGCAGTTTCACCCACAATGGACTCAAAATATTCCCACCTACTTCAAATGGATTCCTCTGTTTTTCACTTCATGAATTCTGATAATTATTCCTCTGAATCATCCTTTGGATCAGTAGAATCTTTTCCATGGTGGGATGTAAAATTCTTGGAGAAAAATTCACTTCCTTTCAATGAAAATGATTCACAAGAAATGCTTCTGTATGGTATTCTAGAACAAGCTGCACAAGAAGAAAATTCAGAATCAAATTCATATGATCATCAAACAAAAGAAGATGAAGTAAATTCAGTACCAGACAAAAAACCCACCAAGGAAAAGTCTTACAGAGGTGTAAGAAAAAGGCCATGGGGAAAATTTGCAGCTGAAATAAGGGATTCTACAAGGAATGGAATAAGGGTTTGGATAGGAACATTTGATACTGCAGAAGCTGCTGCTTTAGCTTATGATCAAGCAGCGTTTTCATTGCGTGGCCAGGCGGCGATTCTGAATTTTCCGGTGGAAAGGGTGAGGGAGTCTCTCTGTGAAATGAAGTTTATAACTGAGGCAGATTGTTCACCTGTTATTGCATTGAAAAGGAAACATTCATTGAGGAAGAGGAGTGGGAACAAGAAGAGCAAGGGGATGGAAATTAAGGAGGAAAATATGGTGGTGTTTGAGGATTTGGGTGCTGATTATTTGGAACAACTTCTGAGTACAAGTGAAAACGCTAATTTTTCTTCTACTTAGGAACCTTTTCACTGTACCAAGAACAAAAGAAAATGCCACTTTCTTTGTTTTTTTTTTTTTTTTTTTAAGGGGGTTTTTTTTTTTTCTTTTT